>NC_080856.1:11147500-11375000 GCF_030435755.1 Ochotona princeps | reverse complement strand
ATTACTTCAGTTTATTGCCAAGGCCTATAGTTTTCCTTTTTGGAAGTTTATAGTAAGATCCTATAGATTTCCTCTTCAATTGTTTTATGATGGGAATGTTTAGTCAATTCAAGTGCCTTAATTTACTACAGATCTCTCAGCTTTAAGGCACACAGACCCCTGATTAAAAATGTGGTATACATCTTGATACAAATTGGACTACATGCTCACATATCCTAAGTGTGATGACTGAGTCCCCTATCCCAGAAGTTAATGACTTTTTTAAAAATAAACTTAAGTATTTATCAAAGTTGAAGATGGCAGAGCCATGGAATGGAGCATATTAATTCTTTTGCTCCAGGCAGGTATTAGGCACTTCTAAAGTCTCATACAAAGTCGGAGGAAGGCGAAGTGTTATTCCTTTCCCACTGCTCTGAGAACAGATCTGTCCTTCAGTCGAGTGAGAGCACCCCCTGTTGTCATCAGGAAATCACTTCAGTCCTCTGCCCTACTCTTCCATGGCTCTTTTATAGGTGAGACAAGCTAATAAGTGGCAATTTGCTAGCCGGGGCTCCTGGAAGTTTCAGAAATGAGGACTGGTGTCTCTATGCATATCTTGTCAGGCTGATAACAGTGTTACAACATCATCTGTTTAATCCACTTGGAACCCAAGTTCAGGTTGAAATGCTCAGTCAGGAAGTCATGTTCTCAGCTGACGCAATATCCAATTTTCATAGAGGGCTTAAAAGCAGAAACCCAGCACATGAGCTATCAATACCATCCTCCAAACACGCAATAGAAATAATCCCTCTAAGCATTCCAATGTGAAATTGTTGCAGCACACCCACGTGTGTACAGTGAAAACATTCCAGCGCTTCTACCTAGAATAGTTGCATTCCGGGAACGTGCCTTACATGATAAAAGACGACAGTTTTGTGCTAACTGAATTTCATGGATTTCTGCCAAGTCGGTTATTACGGGATAGTCAGCTGTGATTTTGTTTCAGTTTTGTTTATTTTTGCTTGATCTTTTATTTGTTTGTCTTTTAAAAATCCCACTGCTGATCAAAAAAAAAAAAAAAGACCTTCATTCTCTGATGGTTTTGTAGATGCATTTAAACTTGATTCTAAATACGGCACTCATTACAGTCAGTGGGAGAATTCTATGGGAAGAGAAAAAGCAGATAGAGAAAGAACCACTTAAGGCACACCTCAGTCGTTAATAACTGTTGAATAACTGTTGAATAACTGATGAGTAGCTCTCTGAAACTGCTCACAATCCTGAGAAGTGAGAGGAAGGCCAGGCCGTTCCAGCGGAACAGCGCTTCCCGGCGCTACCGTACTGCTCATTTGGAAGCAGCTTTCAACACAGTTCTCTGCTTCCATTTCTAAGAGTTGTGCTCAATTGGTAATGAAAGGCCTGCCTTGAATCCTAGTAAGCACGGAAACAGGTGTAGGCCCCAAGGATCCATTAATTACCTTAAGCAGCAGGAGCTGCCTCGCACCAAATCCCAGGACTGGGCAATGGGAGGAGTAATGTAATTTATAAGGCAGAACATAGCTTGGGGGGAAGGAAACAGGGCTCACGTCCCCATCCGAGCAAAACAGCAAGTGCGTGTTAGGTGATGGGTGGCCACCGCCAGGGAAACAAAACCAATGTCCATGACAGTGTGAAGCCAGACAATTAACAGGCAATGGGGACTGCAGGAGGAAGTCATGCCACGACACCTAGCCAGCTACATGGCAGTCAAAGGAACCACTTAGTGCCTCATAAAAGAAGAAAGAGCTGTGGCTTCCCAAGGCTTCTTTGAGGAATAATGTTTAAAATGGGTAGACATTTTCTATGTTAAGAAGAAAAACGGGAAAGCAACCTGCAGCAACTTGATTTGGCAAAAATGTTAGCTCTCTCGCCTTGACCTCTACTTTGGAAGAAAATCCATTGAACTCCAACTGTTTAATGCAAAAACCACTGTGTAGAAATCACCATATTAGTGCCACACTCTGGGGAATTAAAAAAAAAAATACACAGAAAATGTGAATGGTCTTATAGATCCATTTTTCCACAAACCTTTGAAACCTCCATGTGCATTTGGATTGGATAGACGCCTACCCTGGAGCAAAGCTGTGTAAGCAAGTGAATCAAGACATACAAAGAAGTTGAGATGGAAAACAGGGACGCCTATTACGCTGCTAGCAGAAAATGTTGCATCTTAAAGGAATAAATGACTTATTAAAGTTCATAACACTGAGAGAAAAGAAATACATACACTTGGTGGGTGACTATAGAAGCCTGCATGAAGGAGATTTAGTTTCTAGGTAAGTTTTGCTTAGATTTACTTGGTGGGGAGGGTCTGAGTTGAGAGAATAAGCTATATGTTTCAGGAAGGTTTGAAGTCTAGTTTGACCAGTAGATCAAGACTTGTATGGCAAGTCTATGACCCTGAGAATAAGCCTCATGTTAAGCTTTGCCACCTTCCTGCTTCGTTTTCCTCACCCTCATCCTGGCCCTGCAACAGACTGATGCCAAGGAGGATAAAGTTTCCTATCATGAGTCAGGCCCTTCCCATGTATTATATCATTCTATACTTGTTAACAATTCTATGAAATAAGAGCGGGGACTACATTTCAGAGTCTAGAATAAATGGTATCTTTCCAAAGCTCATGCATTTTTCTATGTTAAAATAAGATATTATTTAAAAGTCATCTTTTTAAATACTCATCCCATTTAAAACTCGTCTGTTTTACATAAAACCTAATGCCTGCCTCACAACTCAGGACGTTGCTCAGTTTCTCTGGTGGAAGTCAAGGTGGATACTGGAGCCTGTCATCTGTTCTGTTAGGTACCCATGCTGTCTGCTCCCTTCCCATCATGCCCACCCTGCAACAGAAGGACTGCTAATGGCACAATTGACCAGTTCTGACTTAGTCATTAATCTAGCCAACAAAATTTCAACAGCCAGTAAGTGCTAGAAAATGTTCAATTTGGCGATGAGAACGCTCCCTACAGGACACTCTGGCATGGCGATTATAGTGTGGCTACAATTAAATACTGGTAAGGGCATGGTGAGAAATGGAGATAGAAAAGAAACTCTAGTGTCAGAGTAGAGGAAATTTTGACTGTAGAATTGGTGCTGTCTATTAACTTTTTTTAAGTGGGTAAGTTGGTTTTGTTTAATAGTAGAGAAACAATGGGCTATACTATAGGCAAAACATTCCTAATCAAGAAATCTGAAATCCAAACTACTGCAAAATCTTAAACACATTATTTGTTCACTAGTTTGAAAGGCATACAAGGGAGATAAATTTCTTCCATATATTAATTTACACCTCAAACAAACACAGCAGCTAAGACTAGACCAGAACAAAACCACGAGTCAATAGCTCAATCTAGGTTCTCCACTAGAGAGGCAGGAACTCAACTATGTGAGCCATCATCTGTCTCCCGGGATATACATTAGCAGAGAAGTTGGATCCTGAGTGGAGCAAGGACTAGAACCGGATCTCTGATATGGGAAGTGGGTGTGCCAAATAGGGTCTTAGGTGCTGGGTCAGATACTCACCCCAGAGGTTAGCTTTTAATTGTACTATGTTATATATTAAAGAAAGTTCTAAGTATCTGCCTGTTTTACTCAGATGACATCAGATGCACACGAAAGTTTTAGAATACTTACACAGTCTGATACGATCAGGGCATCAGTGACCACGGCATTTCTGTTTATGCCGTCAACATCGAATCATTCTGTGTTCAGACACTCTGGTTAGCTTGGATCTCCTTATTCTAAAGAAACTCAGTGTCCAGTGGGGGAGAGAAAGAGTTAGCCAATCATCTAACATAGTAAAGAATAGAAGGAGGAATGAGGTGTCATGAGGGTGCCCAGAAAGACATCACTGAAGAAATAACACAAATACACTGGACCTTGAAGCGATGGCAGCACTTTTTTTTTTTTAAGTATTGAAAAGTCAGATATATAGAAGAGAAGAGACAGAGAAGAAGATCTTCTATGATTCACTCCACAGGTGTCCCCAATGGCTGGAGCTGAGCTAATCCGAAGCCAGGAGCCAGGAGCTTCTTCTGGGTATCCCACAAGGGTGCAGGGTCCCAAGGCTTTGGGCCATGCTCAACTGCTTTCCCAGCCCACAAGCAAGGAGCTGGATGGCAAGTGGAGCCACCAGGATTAGAACCAGCGCCCATAAGGGATTCCAGAGTGTGCAAGGCGAGGACTTTAGCCTCTAGGCTATTGTGCCCGACCCACAGCACTCTTTCAGGAGCAAAATTATTAAAGGGAAAGATTCTTTCTTATTCAATGAGAAAGAAACATCAAGATTTTAGAATTTCAAAAAAGATAGTTCATTTGAAGACCGGTACTAAACATACTTGTGTTGTTCACGTAAAACATAACGGTATGTAGTATACAGAAGGAAGCCTCTAAAGTTTCATCATGGCCACATGATATTCTGTGCCACACTGGGGAGGTAACATCTTAAATGTGGGTAAGAACTAAGGAGTTACACAGGATATTTTTGATAAAAATGTAATGATTAAATTTTTACATTGAAAAACACATTCGGCCATATGGTAAAGAGTTTGAATAGAGAAGTAACGGGAAGCAGAAAGATCAGTGAAGAGCTATTATGTAGTTAAGTCTAGATAGGATGGCATTATAATTTCATCTGAATAAATGTAAGTAGTCCAGGTTCTAGCAATGAAATTCATGACTTACAGTAAGTTTATCTTTTAAAGGAAGAATATAGTAAGGAAGGAGAAATCTGTATGTTAATTCGTTGTAATCTGAAGAGCCGTTTGGGAAAAAAGCAAGCCTAAATGTGGTCATGTCATCATGATCAAGGGAAAAAAATCTTTCTGAAGGAGAAAGCAGCAGAAAGTGCTAAAGACAGGGAAGATCCTGTCACATTAAAGCTAAAAGCAGAAGCTTGTTTTGTTTTGTTTTTAATTTTTCAAGAATGAAATCTCTAATAATTTTCCAGGATGATTTCAACAGGAAGCGGATGGTGCAATAACAAGTGAACGTATGACTAGAAGCTAAAAAGCAGGGATCACTCAGTGACCACTTGGGTAGCCAACTAACAACATTTGACAGGGCTTTCTGGACCTGAAGAAATCAACTTTCAAGATGGAAGAGACGAGAAGATGTATGTACGGTCAAATGAGGTGGGTGTAAAAACAGAGAAACTCATGGAAGGTGTAAAGAGTCCCTTTGTGGACAGGTAGGGAATCAGGAACGAAGGGGGCAGCGCATCTTACGTGGAAGTACTGGCTGTAAGATAGCAGAAAGAGCTCTAGGCAAGTGGCATGCAGATTTATAACTGGATCTTGAACTAATAACTAAACTTTGGGGAGTGAAAGAAAAAGACTTCGTTCTCTGTTTTTCTCTGTAGTGCTCCTGTATTTAAGATGGTATGCTGAGAAAAAGAGAAGCATAGAAATAAACTTGACAGTAATGATAATGCATGTTTGAAATGAGAAATTTAGATTTCTTGAAAGCAGTAAGCAGCTTCTGGAAAATGTAGATGATGCTGGATGTCTTGGATTGTATTGGTGCTCTGATTTCCCTAATGCTGCTAGCAGCCAGGAAGAGGGATACAAAAAGTAAACGAATGCTTCTGCAATTAAGAGTGTTTTTTCAGGAAGTGATCATGACCATTAATATGATTACAGTTGAAGAGATTGACAAGAGGTCAATGGATGAGGAAGGAATTTCAATCAAGAAGATGCCTACAAACTGGAAAAAATAAAGAGCTATCAAAGGCTCCAGGATCGTAAGAAGACTGAACAAACAAAAAAAAACATTGTTGGTATCGTGCAATGAGCAGAGTATTCAATGATAAAAGATTGTGTAAAAAAAGGCTTGAGGATGGGAATTCAAAAGTAGAATTATGGGAGTTGGAAAGTGGCCTCAAACATTTGTTTTGCATGTACATGACACATGTTAGAACATTATATCCATCACTCCCGAGATTTTTCTTCCCACCCATCCTATAAACATCATCACATGAAGATGTGAACAGCAAAGCAACAGCATAGCCCAGATTCTTTCCTGCCATAAATGAGTTCCTGCAGGATCCAGAGTTTTTATTCTCAACACCCAATACAGTTGCTGCATCACATTTTACTTGGTCAGAGAAAAGATTCTGTGCTGGGATTTAAATGCTCTGTCTTCTCCCAAGAGAATTTTACTGCCTACAAGTTCTTCAGCTCATTCTACCTAAAATTTCTGCATTTCAGTATTCTACTTTTCCTTATCTAACCTATGTTAGCAGATACCTACTTTCTCCATTAAATAAGATAACAAGAGATGTGTGGGACAGCATATCATACTAAAATATAACTGGTACTTTTTGGGATAGCAGTGCAAATTGGCTTTAGGAATACATAAATATCTATTTAAAATCAAAGATTTACTAGCTTTTTGTCTATTCAGAAGTTCTATGCCAAGTTCTCACAGCATGAAAAAAGGTCATGGTTTAATTTTCATCACTTTAACTATATTAAAAAGATACTATAAATCTTGTGATATGATAGTCTCCATTACACAGTATTCATTCCCTTAAATGAAAAACCACAAAACAAAATGAACAATAGGAAGACAGAAATTTACAACACCATGAAGTTAAATAACATGCTACTGAAATAAAAAGAAAATCAAGAACCTTCATGAAGAAAATGATGCTACTGTATAACCTATGAGTCAGTGAAGAATTTAATGAGACAAACAGCTGTTTTTAAGAAATGAAAATAAAAACTAAAACATCAAAATCCATGAGATATAGTTTCCACTGATCTTTGCTGTTGAGGTGTGTCTCCTTAGTCAGATAAATGGGTTCTGTTTTTTGATTCATTCTAGTGACCTATGACATTCGCTTAATGAGTTTAAGACACTTATATTCAAGGTTAATATGAATGGGTGGTAACCTGGTCCTGTTATTTTAGCCATGAGTTAGTCATTGTTTGACTTAATCTTCTGGTGTTATTTTACTGTGAGTTTCTTTCATTTGCTTTTGTTTTTGATATGTGCTATTACATTTCTCTGTCAAGAGAACATCTTTAAGTATCATTTGTAGGGCAGGTCTGGAAGAGTTATATTCTTTGAGATTTTCTTTAATGTGGAATAATTTCCTTTTATTTTCAAAGACAAAGGAAAGCTTTGCTGGGTATATTACTCTGGGCAGACTTTTTTTTTTAATCTAGACTTTGTCTCTCCCTTCTTTTCTGGCCTGTAGAGTTGTCTGGGAGAAGTCAGCTTCCATTTTACTAATTCTCTCTTCATTTGTGACTAATCTGCCATCTAGGTATTTCAAGCATTTTCTAATTTCAGTTTTTTTATTTTTGTGATTTTCTTTTGTAACTGTTTTTTTTTTTTTTGATATTTGAGGTTGTGTGTTTCTCTATAGTAACCATTTTTATTCTTTTATTTTTTAAACATTAATTGCATATTTTAAATGTCATTTTATTTGCTTGAATTCTGATATCTGCCCACTCTGCTAGTCTGATATTACTCTCAATGGTTCCACTGAAGATAACCTGTGGTTTGTTTCTATATGTGCTTAATTTTTTCCCTTTACTTTATGTTCATATTCCTTATAATACTATGTGTGAAAAAAACTTGATATTTTGAGTTTACAGCTGTTTCCAGAGAGTATAACTCAAATTACTGAATTATGAGTGTGAATTTTTACAACAGGATACAGCAGAAGTGTAAATTAAAAATGCAATCTCACATGTTTGTGGTTGTGAATTCTTAGTATATATGTTTATGAATCCTTTACAGGTTAAATGTTTTCCCTTTTTTCACCTATACTCATCTTCAGTTTTACGTGTAATTTTAATATCATCCTTTGACTAGTCTTGAAAGAAGCAGTCTCTGGTCCAAGTTCAAAGTCTGACTTCCTGCTTGCCAGAATCTCTAGTCTTTGCTTTGTGCCCTCCTCCGTGAATCTTTCAAACCCAACTTGAACCAGTGGAAGGTTTAAACACTTGGCAGCCTTTGCAGACTTCTATACTGGCTTTGTTCCTCGGATTTATCCTTTCTGTGTCTCTTTGGGGTGGAAGAATTTTTTCTCTGTTGACAGGCTGATTTGAAGATAAGGTTGATTTCGTGTTTTTGTCTCAAAAATTGAAAAAAAAAAAAAAAGCTCCATATAAAGAAATAAAACTACAAAAACGTTAGCTTCTTTCTCCACCATCCAAATGGAGCCAGAAAGCTGCCTTGTGGATAAAATAGAGCACATCATCTATTTTTTTTTAATAAATAAATCCTTATAGGAAGATAGCTCTGGTCTCTCTGCTCCTTCATTTATGTACTGATACGGCTGCATTTGTGCTCACACTAGAGCTGGGTGCTTGCTTAGACACATGATTAACACTGCGGAAATGTTTACAGTCTGTCTTTTGCAAAACAAAAAGAAAAGGCTTCTTGCTCCCTTGATCTGAATCATCAGCATTTGTTTATCCTATAACAGATACCTTACCCAAAAGCCAAGTGTTATTTAATCTGAGCATTCATTTATTTTATGGACATATGCATTCAATATAGTTTTTTTAATATCACTACAGCATATTAGAGCTTCTTTGATGATATGAGCTAAATATATCTAAAAGTTTTTAGGAGATCAGTCACAGAAATATACTTAATAAATGCCTTTGATGATGATGATGGTGATGGTGATGATGATGTTTGAATTCCCATAATTTTCTAATCTGTGACAGATATAAGAACAGATATGATTTTAGAAAGTTAAATGTACTTGTCAAGTCATTTTGGAATGTGGTAAATCACCGTAATTGGGTACGTTTTGCCTCCAGGAATTTAACTATGTTCTCTTACACCGCACTGATAAACCTCATTACTATAGATGAAAGCTATGAATGTTACTTACTTTCTAACATTATAGCTTTTATTACAGGGGCTTCTCCATACTATTTATGTAATATCCCATGCTCTCCCAAAGAAATACATTTGCATAGAAACAATACAATATTCCAGCGATACATCTTTGTAGCCCAATTTTAGAATGCACATAGGTCAATCGAGTGTTCTGATCTACATTAAAAATAATTTAGTATCCATCTTTGAAAAAAAGTTTGATCTGAAAATGCTCCTGTCAGAGTTTTCAAACATTAAAAAAAATTTAAGTGAAAAGTGCCATCATAATGGGAAAAGAAACATTTTTTAAAAAATTGTAGTTGTTGGACAGGGAATCTAGTACGTGGACAGTAAAGCTAGAAGCAATGAGTGAGTGAGTGACATTTGCCAGATGGAGGAAAGTGTCATGACAATGAATGTAGAACAGCTGCAAAATGTTTCTGACAGAGGAATAGTGTATTGGAAAGAAGGGACAGTTGGCATTTGCTGAACCACGTGAATGACATGTCTAAGAGAAAGAAGGAAAATGAGAGGGGTAATGGCAGCTAGTGTCAAGAGCATGGGCAGCAGGTTTTGTGCGGGACAGTTTTGTTCGTGGCTCGTAGTGATCTATGGGAACTGTAAGTGAACCATTTTGACAGAGGAGCATGTGCAAGAGATTCAACTAACCAGAATATCTGCCTGCCATGCCACTGGGGAAGCTGCACGGGCACAAAGGAAGCCGTAATCTGCTCTGGAAGCCAGGCAGTAGGACTGAGAAAGGAAAAGAGGGAACTTAATATGTAGTGGAAATGTAGCACAGGGTTTAAAATCAGAACCTTTAACCAGCACTGGTCAGATGACTTTTGATGCTAAGAAAAAAATGAAACAGAGTACTATTAAGTTGCAAAGAGGTAAAGTGTACAACTTCAATTTTGCTAATGTTTCTGTATAAAGAGCTTTCTTCTCTGGGTGTAGCTATGTTTAAGAAAAGAACGATTATGGAATGAGCTTCATGTACAACCCACATGTGAACTAGTTAGTGTGGAAGGAGAAGGGTAAGATAAGGGGTTCTGATTGTGAGGAAGAAGTTTCTTGTTGAAGTAGAACTACTCAACTCAACCTGCAGAATCCTGAAAGCCTCCTGGGATGTAGGTACTGTGGTCAACATAAGCAGATTTCTTTGTTCACAGAAATCTATCAGAGGGTAACTTTGCCAGTATTACAGCAAGGTCAATATCACCAGGGATATCCACAAGTACTATTTTACAATATCATCATAAAACAAAGGAAGGAAAATCCCTGAGAAGGTTCTTAATAATAACCTTACGGCTTCAGGGAGAAGAATCAGGTTTTTTTTTTTTCTAAAGAAACTTTATTTCAGGAATATTATTTCTGACCCACACATGCCTATTTTATTGACCAAAAATTTTGGTTCAAGGCCTATCTATTTTAAAGGATGTTTCCATCATGTTGCTACTTGCACAGCCACATACTGTACAGAAGTGTCTGATTTGAGTCGTGGCTATTTTGCTTCACATCCAGCTGCCTGCTCATGCCCATATGTAGAGACAACTAGTTATGACCCAGGGACCAGAGTCTCTGCCAAGTAACCTGTGGAGACCTGCACTGAACTTGGGCTCCTAGCTTCAGGTTTGCACAGTCCTGGGTGTCGTTGCATCAGAGGAGTGAACCAGCAAGTGGAAAACCTCTCTAACTTCTGTCTTTCTCTCTGCCTTTCAAATAAATTTGAAACAAAATGATTTTTAAGACAAACAAGAAACAAACAACTATTCCTAAAGTGGATGTTTGAAATAAAATATTTTGCAAGATCTGTTTGTGATTTAACATTGTTACAATATATCTGATTATACAGGTTATTATTTTCATAAATCCCATAAAACAATGAATAAATATTTGCAAAGAGAATTTAATAAATGACATCAAAATGATTCAACACAGAGTATTTACAAAAAGTATGGTAAACGGCATATGGAAAGGGCTCTCAGAAGTGCTGACAATACTACTGAAGCAGATTATCTTAAAAGAAAACACATATGGTTCCATTTTGTGCCTTCTTGCTCAACTAAATATGTTTAGAGGCTCCAGCTTGCAACCTACTGAATGGATCCTATTTTATCCATATGTGAATTATACAGCTAAAAAGACACCTAAGCTAAGGTTTTTATTCATAAACTTTTTTTGCATTTAAGGATGGAAAACACAAGAAAATACAGGGATTTTCTTATTCGTCTAACAGGCTCAGGGTCTGAAATGATTTCTATTTCATTTAATGTGCCACTTACTGACCACCTCTCATTCCTCAATGTTATTTTTGCTCTTCCACAGGTTAGCATTATAATGTTGTCTCATAAGACGTTTCTAAATCTAAGAGTTCATTCTCTCTGAAGACAAAGGCAATTCCAGCCAATTATACCTTCACTCCCTGACTCCAATTTTTCCATCAGCATACAACAACCATTTCCACTATCAGATAAGTAATAGAACCCCCATTTAACTCAAGTTACTATTCAATCTCCATTTTTCCCTGCACAGTAAAGCTTTCTGACTACATGGTTTAATCCTCATTCTCTCCATTATTTTTCCTCCTTAACACACTCTAGTCTGGCTTCCTTGAATAACCGTGTTGAAAAAACAGATGTGATTTAATCATCAGTATCTTTCTTATTATTAACTTCAGGTTTCCTGAGTTTCTTGCCTCTGCGGTTTTGTTTAAAGTTGCCTATAGCGCTCCTGACCCATTGCCTCATATCTGTGGCCTCTCAATGCCAACTGTTCACTTCACTTACCACATTGTAGCTGCTGCTTCAGTTCATCCATGCCTTCAAGCTCTCTGGCAAGGTGAGGGTTACTCAAACTTTTGTTCTAGGTGCTTTCCTGCTTGTCTTCAGTTTTGTTCATGGATACCTTCATCCATTTCTTTGGCTTCGATTATCTACAGTTATCTGCAGTACCAGTATTTGTATCATTTCTAGCCCAGGTTTCACTTTAAATGACTAATCAGTAGTCTGATGTCTTTTTGATAACCTGTTGCTACCTTAACAGACACTTCTGTCCAAAAATGTCTCAAACTGACTCTTGTGGCCCATTTCCCCATTCCCTGTATGACATCACTGTCTTTAACAGCTAGAAACATCAAGGTGAACTTTGATTCTTTCAAAAAAATCTGCAAGTTTTGTCACAGTTATCTCCTTGATGTGTCTAGAGTCCATATATTTCTTTCCATGTTTCACCTATTGTGATTTTTCAAATGTTTCTTGAATTCTGCTTTGCTTTCTAAATACTCATAATCTTTTGTCATTAAACTGGAACAAGAAACTGACAAGACTCATTGCCATCCTCTTCTCTTTTCTGCAATTCAGACAATCATTTATAATACTATAAATGAGGCTTTCTCATTTTTCAATTTTAAAAAATAAAAGAAATGTAAATAATTGCCTACTTGTGACATATTTGGTATCTAATACTGACAGAAAAATTCCAATTCCTTATCTGGATTATGACTTTAACAATTTGTTCCCACCCTCTGTACAGTCCCAGTTAACAATATTCACCTACTTCATTTATGAGTCAAATGAAATTCTTATTCACCCTTTTCTGGGCTTGCCTACTCCATCTGATTTTATAAGCTTGGTAATCCAATGGTTTAAAATCAATTAGATGCTTTTACAATCCTATTGGAAAGCTCTGGGAGTGGCTGCAGAATCCAGGTACTGCCACAGTCCCAGGGCAAACTACTCTTGCTGCTGATACGCAAATTATACGCCCTGTGTTTGCAGCTGAGGATCCAAACAGCTGAGAAACAAACAGCCTGAATAAATTTAGCCACTTTAAACTTAATTCACAAAAGCTAGAACATTCTCTGACCAACAGACAGTAACACATGATAGCAATGGTAAGCAACATGCACAAAAAGACAAACATTAAGACACACATGTGCGCGCACACACACAAACACATACTTTTGGAGACTTAAAAAAAATCATTCTCAACTAAGCTTAGTAATGTTCACCAGAAATCAGCACGTTTGAAAAGCCATCAATTCAACAGTCATGAACCAAGACCCTGAGAGAAAAAAGCCACCACTATGAAATCCCTCCATCAATACAAAAATCCGAATTCCAGTCTTCCCAGTAAGATAGCCATCCTAAGAACACATAGTGAACAACCAGGTATGACTATAGAGATAGATCAGGACTTCACAACAGGGACTTCAAGACTCCAAAACCTTAGGACTTCAAAACCTAAAATTAAACCTTCAAACGCAATCTAAAATTAAACCTTCACAACTCCATGAACATATGCAACATCAACACAACAAAATTTTACTCCAACACAGTATAGATTAGACTCAGTTATTGACATGAAATCATCACTCAAATACCTTTAAAACAAATGCAAAACCTTTGCCAGCTTAAAGCAGTGAGAAATTTGGTCGAAAGCACAAGTTATTTTAATATACGAAAATGCTTTGCATACAATGAATAGCACATTATTTTAACTTAAACCTTGAAATAATTCAATAGTGCGTCAGAGTAACTGCATACCAAGTTATTCACGATATAAATTTCACGTTTTTCAAATTTGTCACGAATGAAACCTTAAGAGCTATAAGAGGCTAAGATCTTTGAATTCTCAATTCTAAATTCCCAAAAGTCGCCATGTTAGCTTGCTAAACATTTATCACAACAAAAGCCCTTCCAAGGTAAAATTTGCAAGCCTAGAGAACAAGTTCTGTAAAATCGCTCTTTTTTCCTTGACTTTTTCTTCTTTACCATTTTACAAAGAGGTTTAAAAGGCAGGCGACCAGGCAACAGAAAACTTACCGTCAGGTAATGGAAGTCTGGAAGGATGAGAAGCAGCCAGCTGTAGGCAATGGAAGGCCGGCCTAACACAACCAGCACCCCGAGGAAGGCTGTCAGGGCAGAGCCTTCAGCCCAGCTGCCCACGGGTGGGCTCTCACCTGCCGCCCATTCCAATTCACAACGGGCAGCTTGACGCTGCGCTTCCGAGACTGGAATTCCTACGCCTCACGGCCACGGCCACGTACAAGCAACAGTCCCCGCTGGGAGCTCACAGAAAGGCAAACCTCCTCTAACGCAGAAACCAAACCAAAGGCAAACATCTCAAGAGCACAACCCAGGCTGCTCTCCTCTGGGCGAAGCCTGAACCCACAAACTGCGGCAAAAAATCTCAGAGCCCACTGATTAGGGAGAAAACTCAGAGCGCCAGCCGAGGCTGGTACTCACCCAGTTTTATGAGGTCTTTAAGTCCTGACGTTCTGGAGTCTTTAAGTCCCTGTTCTGAAGTCCTGAGGTCTTGTGTTTGAAGTTCTGCTGGCCCTGTTCATGGCGCCAGTTCTCGGGGTTCTGTCCTGCCAGCGGGCCCCGAGGTCATGGAGCGCGAGGCAGGCTGGGAGCCTTCGGCCGCAAAGACCACCGGAGACAAGCTGGAGAGGAGCGTCCGCTTTATCACGCACAGAGCTTTTAAAGAGTACGGAAAGGGCGGGCAGGAGGGAGCCTTCCGGCAGACTCCCCGCCCACCAAAGACTGCAATTGGCTGTATGACCCGTCTATCTCCCTAGATCTTCCGGTCATAGCTGAGGTCAGGTTCCAGGTGTACTTTCTTGACCTTCTAGCCATGTGGGAGGTCACGCTCCACCTGTAGGCCTGAAAACTGTGCCTCAGGCCATGGGGAAGGTTAGGCTTAAGCCACGCCCTCCAGGCAGCAGGGTGGGGGCCTGGGTGATTGCCCACAATATTATACTTCTTTTTTTTTTATTATTTATTTATTTTTATTGAAAAGTCAGATATACAGAGAGGAAGAGAGACAGAGAGGAAGATCTTCCGTCCAATGATTCACCCATCCCCCAAATGAGCGCAACGGCCGGTGCTGTGCTGATCCAAAGCCAGGAGCCAGGAACTTCCTCCAGGTCTCCCACAAGGGTGCAGGGTCCCAAGGGTTTGGGCCATGCTCAACTGCTTTCCCAGGCCACAAGCAGGGAGCTGATGGGAAGCAGGGCTGCCGGGATTAGAACCTGTGCCCATATGGGATCCTGATGCGTTCAAGGCGAGGACTTTAACCACTATGCTATCGCGCCGGGCCCTATGCTTATTTCTTTGTGTTTTCATGGAAAGCTCATAGTAAGTCTTTTGTAGATAAGTAAGCAAGGGCTTAAAGACCTGCACATGTGTGCAATCTCACAGAGCTAACAAGGATTTAAACCTGAATTTAAATCCCATTGCCTAATTTTAGCCATGTGTCTGATTCAAACACCTATTTTTAATCTCGTCTCCGCTTGTTAGAATTGCAAAACATTTCCATGGCCTTATTACTTGCTTCTCCTACTTTTATTCCCTCTCCACTGCAACTTTAAATTCATGCCTTGGTTTAAAATTTAATTCTGAGAAGTTCATGCTAAAAACGAGGAACTGTATAAGAAGTTTCCCAGTGGTCACAGTGCATATGCTTTTTGTCAACAATGTTTCAAGTCCACTGCTTCGAATGAAGTAGACATGAAAGATCACTGGTCTCGCCATGATGTCAGATGAGGCAATGGAGCTAAAGTCAAATATTACTTGAAGCTGCCTTTGCGTCAGGTGGTGGTTTATATTTTTCCACTTCTTGATCTTGGCACATGCCAGGCTATAGTTCCCATCTTCTTTCTATATGTGAATCTCAGTAAAACTACAACTTTCATGTTGACAAAAGTTACTTTAATCACTTTACTGTGCATGCCACCTAACAAAGTTACTAGTGCAACAGGTGTTCAAAAAATTTAAATTGAAATGTTAGAATATTTATAAAATCTTAAGTAAAGTTAATAAAACATTTTGCATGAGAAATAAGAAAGCATCTATATTTGAGACTTGGCAAAAGTAGAATAAAGACCAAATGGTGGGAAAAACAGAAATGAGATGCCAAAATGGTGAGTACAAATACTTTTAACACAGGTATACTGAGAGCTACCTGGTGGGGAAATTTGAAGCCAAAGTCACAACAGTGACCAAAAAATGGACAGTAACTCAGAACACACACATGTTTGTTAAAGTACAAACTAGTGGGCAATCTTTTGGGATGATCCCTTTTGAAAATCTAAATTCCTGCTTTTCTGAGACCTATATTTGCTTATGTGACATTAGTCAATTGCTTTATTATCTCAGTCTCTGAATTTTGCTTCATTGTCTCGCAGTATTTCTTCCCAATTATCAGCCTCCCTTTATAGCTCTTCAAAACTACATTTTCTATCATTTGAGCGGGTATTTCTATTAGTGTTCCATATTCATTGCTAGATATTTGTGGATTTCTTTTTTTCATCTATTGCTCAATCTGCCTGTAACACTCTTCTTTCATCTTTTTTGTCGTGCATGAATTTTCAATTTATTTTTCTGTACTTGTAGGAACTTTTTGTGACTATAGAAATCCGATTAAGGATCCAATGCAATGGCTCAATTGACTGATCATCCCCTTTCTGGAAAAACTGTTCCACTTCCCATCCAGCTCCATGCTTGTGTCCTGGTAAACTAGCAGAGGATGGCCCAAAACTTGGAGACCTTGTACCCATGTGAGAGACCTGGAGGAGGCTCCTGACTCCTGGCTTTGCATTGGCTCAGCTCTAATCAGTATAGCCACTTAGGGAGAGAACCAATAGATGGATGATACTTCTCTCTGTCTCTCCTTCTCTGTAAACTTTCCTTTCCAATAAAAACAAATAAATCTTTTTTTTAAAAAAAAATCTGATTAAATGCCTTTTTTGTGTATGACCAAAATGTGTGGTATTCTTTCACATTGCAAACTTATTATGTTATGTGATTGCCTATTTACTTAATTGCATTTCTTCCTTGATCTTAAATTGGAGGATGAATGTCCTATGCATCAACTGCACTTACTTTACCTTAACTAGCACTGTCACTGACACCTAGGGTGAGTGTAGTCATAGTGTGTGAAGCGATTACCTAGACTCCTTCAAAAATCACTCGTCTGTAATATTGAATATTGTGGGTCAGATCATATTTCTCACATCTGTGCTATCAAGTATAGGCCGTATGTTGAGTGGGCAAAGACCTGAATGTAATCCCATGCTGTTCTCTATATTTGATTGCCAAGGCCATTCTCCTGCAAAATGAGATGTTTCAGCCATGGCCTTTTGCCCACATTGGTCATGATGAACTTATTTACCCAGCCTTTCTTTCCTTTGACATTCCAGTTCCTAGATCTTTGACCTGTCAGGGTCAAAAGTACCATTAGACTCATGGTCTTTGATTTCATTTTAGGATTGCTGGCTCGTTAGCATGTTGTCAAGAATGAAGAGCCCACATTCTTAGGTTGTCACCTTGACCTGGTGTCTTCTGGACCCTTAACTAACTCTTGATTTACAGCAGTGTTAGGAAACTTCATTCTTGGGTTTGTGGTCTTAGATTTAAACCTCAGTTGAGCTTCTTGTTAGTTTCAGGTCCTTCCCTGATTAAAGCTGATCTCTATTCTCCTGTAAAAATGCCTCAAAAAAGCTGCTCCCTATATATATATAATTAAGGAAATCTTGAAACTGAAAGGCGGAGGGTGACTGAAAATAAATACCTATTATGAAAAAGGAAGATGCTGCATAGTCTTCTATTAGCTCACAAAATGGGACTAAAACACATTAATATTTTATTTTTCTATGACAGATCTTACAGTAGAAAAAAATAGTATATTTATTATAAGAAATATAAGGGTATTATGAAGGAAAGTATTTAATTATATTGATTGACACATTAATTTAATTAATTTGGAATGAGCCTGTGGTTGAGAATTACACGATACATACGTGGAAGCTTGTGTCCTACAGTGCAAAGGATATTGGGTATTTGGGAATATGACAGGCAGCAATTAAGTATCCGATGTTTTGCCTCTGCTATTTATACCCAAGTTTATGAACTCAGGTTGAAGTTACGAAAAATCTTGTAAATTGGCAACGTGAAAACAAATTGCATCTGAAGCCAGCCATAGTCCTGGTAACAAGGTATCACTGATGATCTAGCCAGAAAACTGTGGGAAGGACCACAAAGTCAACCTTTGAGATGAGGCTATGGAACGTCAAAACCAGAGGAAATAGCGGAGACACAGAGAGGGACCTGGTGAAGCTGGTGCATTTATGAAGGGTTCTGTGAGTGGAGGTTTAAGAGTCAAATAGCAAAATGTAAGGCTGCAGGAAGCGCACACACTTGGTACTTTCTCACAGGGCTAAGTGTGAGGGAGACTGAGTTCTTGGCACAGACACTGGTGCTTTACCCTTGCAATTGCCTTTTGTTTAGTTGAAAAAATAGTGTGCTTTGTTGGGGGAAACATACATGCAAAGCAGTTTTGCATATCTGCTTACTTGAGAAAACAAGACTGTACCCATTAAGCTTTTTTTTCCCTGTAAGTTATACTGCAATGTTAAGAGACATGGACACCCTGGGACATGTGTACATTTATTTTGTTATAGAGAACTTCTTAGCTCTGTCACAGAAATTAGGTGGTACACACTGAAGATGCATTGACAATCCAAATTTGCCAAGTTTCAATTCTGAATAAACTTTCAAAATGATAGTGCTTTGTAAAAATTACATTGTGACGAGTAGGAAGCTCCATTAAAATACATAAGCATGAACTGGGCAGCTCACCTCAAATCAGCTGTTGAAAGACGATTGAAGTGTGGATATGAACTCCCTGTCTCCCATGATGGTGTGACCAAATAGTTTGCATTCATATATGTTTAACATGATATGTACTCCCTTTGAACCAAGATTTGAGATATGGGATACAGTTGGCCTGGCCATTGTGGACATTTGGGTAAGTGAATCAGCAAATGCAAAGCCTCTCTCTCTCTCTCTCTCTCTCTCTCTCTCTCTCTCACACACACACACACACACACACACACACACTCCCTTCTCTGTAACTCCTGTCTTTCAAATAAGCTAAATAGATGTCTTGAAAGTAAAACATTTAAAAATAAAGTAACAATGGAACGCAAAACATATTTTTTTTTTAGAAATGCAAGGGAGGCTTCAAAAACATCACAGCAATATGTGATGAAAAATACCAATGGGGCCAACACTGCAGTGTAGCCCATCACCCTACTGACTGCTGCACTGGCTCAGGTTTCAGCAGTACCACTTCCCTTCCAGCTCCCTGCTGTGCATCTGGGGAAGTAGCAAAGGGTATCCCAAATGCTTGAGGCACTGCCACCCACATGGGAGACCCAGAAAGAAGTTCCAGTTTCCTGGCTTTGACCTAGCTCATCCTTGGCCTTTGTGGCCATCTGGGAAATTAATCAGTATATCGAATATCTCTCTCTCTCTCTCTGCCTGTGTGTTTTATCCTCCTTTTCTGTCACTCTTTTTTTTCAGTTAAATAAACACATCTTTTAAAAATATATACTTTTCTATAAATTGTTTGCAGTATCTTCCCTTGACTTTGTATACAGATAAATATTCACATATGTACCCACTCAAATTGTGACTTCTAGCTTTGCTGTGTATCTGGAAAAACTCCTTATAATACAAAGATGGCAACGTTGGAAGCAATATTTATATTTGAAATTAAAGTTTCAAATAAAGAGAGGATAAGTACTTGAGGTCAGGCTTTTGTAGGGGTAAACAGCAAATTTTTGAACATTTCCAGCTTTTCTCAGCATCAATATAGTATTTAATGACTCAGAGATTGAGTCCATTTCAGTAAAGCAGCATATAGAAACTAAAGAATATGCTATATCTATTATAATAAAAAATAAATTGATTACATAATAATTAAACTAGTCAATATCATAAATATATAATGACACACTGATTTCTCTCTCAATATTAATCCCCAGATATCGTAAATTTCTAAAGTAAGGTATCATATTGCTATTTATGCTCACAATGGAGAAGTTATATATGAGAAGTGAGAGTTAATGGAAAATTAATAATAAAAAAGAAGGGCAAAAATGGTACACATGGGGTGTTGGTTGAGCTATTAGGTCATAGACATTTATACAGCCAAGAGAGGAGAAGATTGAGTGGGATTTGATCACCATCCATAAATACCTTGCAAGTATCTGCGTAAATGAAGCAATGTGATTACTCAACACGTTTGAAGACAGGGCAAGAAGCACTGATCCACAACTACAGGCAAAACTGTCTCAGCAACTGTAAGTGGATTTGGCATTAGAAATAAAAATCAAGGACAATACATAAAGTTTAGAGAAGTGCTGAAAATGATGTACCTATGGGCACAGAGAATAAATCAAATGTGACGCAGGGGAGAGTGGGAAGCAGTGATGCTCGCTGCATCAGGAAATGTGCTTGTTGAGACCTGGGAAGCTGCTCACTCTGTTTTGTGCAAGATTATCCCGTGATTTTCAACTAGGAAACTACAGTAGGAGATTTGCCTACACTACAAACATCCAGTCTGCCACAGTTTGTCAACCAATCATTTTTGTTCACTGGCCAAGCCCTTGTGCATCAGAATTAGCAGTACAGCTGAGGCATGAAGTTGAGGACGACTGATTGGCTCTCGTTTCTTGATTGTTACAGATCCACATGTGGCACTCTTATAGCTGCTTTAGTTATAAAGGTTCAGACCATCTCCTAAGGACCATGTTCAACGTTATCAGTAAGAACAATGAGAAGAAAGATCACTGAGACAAATTGATTTCTTTTCGTAAGCAAAAACTTTCCCAACTGAGACATAAAGGAAGATCCAATAATAAGTGATTTATTTCCTTTTCTTAAAAACTGTTAGCGTACACATATTTTTCCTCTAATTAGATAATTAGCAACCAGGGTCTGTTACTTCAGAACCTACTAGTGTTCAGATTTCATGTTTTATTGCTTCCTCTGGCGACCTTATCAAAAAAAACTCCAGGGCTTTTTTTATTTTTTTCATTTTTAAAAAGTCACTTGAAGGCGTAACAAGAGACTTGGTGTTTCCTTGCCAAAGGATATAGTCAAAAACATATGAAGGGGGCCCGGCAGCGTGGTCTAGCGGCTAAAGTCCTCGCCTTGAAAGCCCCGGGATCCCATATGGGCGCCGGTTCTAATCCCGGCCGCTCCACTTCCCATCCAGCTCCCTGCTTGTGGCCTGGGAAAGCAGCTGAGGACGGCCCAATGCATTGGGACACTGCACCCGCGTGGGAGACCCGGAAGAGGTTCCAGGTTCCCGGCTTCGGATCGGCGCGCATCGGTCCGTTGCGGCTCACTTGGGGAGTGAATCATCGGACGGAAGATCTTCCTCTCTGTCTCTCCTCCTCTGTGTATATCTGGCTGTAATAAAATGAATAAATCTTTAAAAAAAAAAAAAAAAAAAAACATATGAAGGGATTATTGTAATCAAGGCAGTGTTTAGCTAACAGCATATGAGAGGACTTTGCTACAGCCCTAATTCGTCAATTCACTGTGAAATGCAGAAACAAAAGAAGAAATTTTAAAAAATCAAACTTTTCTGATCATTTTCTATGTATCCAGAATTGTACTAAATAAATTTAAAACTGTGGGCACGTTCTTTCTAAAGGTAACTTTGATACATTCCAGGTGACTGTTCTGTTTGCTTCACTGCCAGCTTCCTGGGCACACTACTTTGCAATGGTCAATGTTTCACAGGCAAAGAGTTGACATTTCTCACAGGTAAAGAACGATCATCTATGAGTACCGACACAAAAACAGAATTACAAGGATGCCAGCACTTTATTTTTGACAAGGTTAATTATGGGTAGAAAATCATACAGAAAAAGAAACATATGATGTCCTCAGACACCAGAAAAGATTTGAAATGAGAATAAGATTAGGCAAAGGCAGGTTTAGTTGGAAATAGTAATTAAGGAAAGTAGAAATCACAGAAATAGCAATCTTAAAAACAATTCAGAAGCTCAAATTGTAGACGCTATCATTTGAAATCACAGTGGAATATCCACTTTGATACTGTTAATGATGGAGATGCAGGTATTTGCTAGCACATCATTCACAAATTCTTAACTGGTGAAATAAAGGACTTAATAAATTACATCTTAACGTTTCGAAGATGTTCTTTATGAACCTTAGGAAGTTTATAAACAAAACTTTAAAATCTTAAAACTACATGATGTTCAAGTTAGATAAATCGTTCCATTTGACTTTGTATTAAAAGCATTAAATTCAAGTTCACTAAATATAACTTAACTTTTGCAAAGTATTATTTTTTTGGAAATGACTAGATCGATTGAAAACATTTTGGGTTGTTGAATTTCACTACTGTCATAGGCTTAGTACCAAAGCATGCTTAAACTATGTAAAAAAATGGGGGGAAAAAGCTACAATTAAAACTATTGCAGATTATACAAGCTCTATGATTTCCTTTTTACTTTCTTCTGAAAAAGAAAAGTATAGCTAATGCTTCAATGAGTGATGACTGGATCAATTGTAAATATTTTCACTTTAGTACTTTCTCCTCTCCTCCACTCACCTCTTCTCCGGTTTCCTCCACCCACGCCTCCTCTCCTCTCCTCTCCCCTCCACCTGTACCTCCCTCCTTTGCTCTCTCTCTTCCCTCTTAATCTTCCAGTTTGAAATGTTACTTAATAAGATTAAATCAATTACATGCACCGCACTTCAGACTAGCCTATAACATTATTTTTAAAATCACATATTTTAGAAGACTTCAGTGTCTGACTAATGGAAATCTTGAAAACCCTATCAAAGTGTTTCAGAACATAAGAAATATATCAATTGGATAGAAACAGTTCTTCATTATGCTTTACACACAATTTTGCTCAACTGCTTATTTTAATTAGAGCAGAACTCTAGTTTCTGCTCATTGGTTTAGCATGAGCAATAAAATGAAGTTTATTTAATTTTCTAAAATAAGTAAAGCAGAGTAAAGTTAATTAAAAGTTAATTACAGAATAATGAATCATCTACCCTCGCTGTGCTCATGTTGCACAGATGATTAGATGCGGTGCTTGCTGAACACACTGCCATTCCCACAAGCTGGGGAGCCTGGTCTCCAGCATCAGACTTCCCAGTTGGGTATTTGACTTGATAGCTTTAGGTGGTCTTTTTCTCAAGGTGTTTTTTTTTAAAGAAGTGTGCACAGATTTGATCTCTCTCTTTCTTTCTCTCTCTCCCTCTCTCTCTCTCTCTCTCTCTCACACACACACACACACACACATCATCTTCTAGTTTCTCTCTTCACATACAGTCCTTAAGCATCATTTTCATTTAGACTTCTGATTGCCTTTTAAATTTGACGGAATATACCTATAAAATTTGTTAGTAATTGTTTCATTTCCTAGCATGGCAGGTGTAGTTAACCTTGAAACACAGATTGGGTCTTAACTGGCGTGAACCCAACCTTTGCCATGATCACAAAGGTCACGAATCTATTATCCCTGGTCCTGTGTCTTTAAATGAAGGGTTTTGTACAAAGCGGAATCAGAACGCTTTTACTCCTCATTAATTCATCATTAGAATGAGGTAAACCAATCATGCTCTATACATGCTTGGTCTACCAATTTTCTGGCAGGAACTGCGTCATCTTGGCTCCCAGCCACTTAGGACTTTCTCAAAACCACAGCTTCCATCATTGTTGAGGGGTCGAATCTTTTTGTAAAACTTTTTTTTCTTCTCTTTTTGCGAATGGCTGTTTTTATGCGATCTCATTTGGCATGTACCATGGTTCATATTGAGGATACTCTAACTTTTATGAGAGTTGTTTTCAGTTGAACAGCAAACACGGAGTCCGAAGAGTATAATATATGACAGATAGAATGTGCTCATCTCAGTCATGCATCTTGAATTCTTACAGAACAAATATTAAAACATCATAAGCCTTGTCACTTAAAACTGAAGAGACCATTTTGTTTAACTCAATGTTTACATTGCCTCATTCACTTTAGCTTTTTATTTCTTTTCCTTTCTTTTTGTCAGTGAGTTTTGCAGGCAGTCTATTCAAGCCATAGGCTGCTGGTTCCACAAAACCCAAGAGATTCAGTGTCACAAATGTGTTATAAAGTAACTGAAACCAGTTGAGTTTCTGAGATCTTTTTTTTTAAAAAATGCATTCTACTGTGTACTCTTTCTGCAATTTTGGATTATAAATCCTATACCCACACTCTTAATATCCTCTGTTGCAGGTAGAGACATTTTATGTTCTCTACACCTAGTTAATCAGTTGATAAGTCTCCAGGGTATCTAATAAACAAGGGTATTGAGAACTTGGGAGAAGAGTGCAGCCTTCTTCTCAAAATTCATATTTACTTTTCAGCTTTATATTTCTTATTTTTAAAATAAAGATTTATTTATTTTTATTGGAAAGGCAGATTTCCAGGGAAAAGGAGTAACAGAAAGAAAGATCGTCAGTCTGCTGGTTCACTCCCCAAGTGAGTGCAACAGCTGGAGCTGAGCCGACCCAAAGCCAGGAATCAGGAGATTCTTCTGGGTATCCCATGTGGGTGCAGGGTCCCAAGGCTTTGGGCCATCCTCTACTGCTTTCCCAGGCCATGAGCAGGGAGCCGGATGGGAAATGGAACAGCTAGCACAGGAACCAACGCTTAGATGGGATCCCAGGTGAGGACTTAACTAGTGGGAAATCAGGCCCTGTCTTGCCTTTACTAACATGT
Source organism: Ochotona princeps (assembly GCF_030435755.1). NCBI lineage: Eukaryota > Metazoa > Chordata > Mammalia > Lagomorpha > Ochotonidae > Ochotona > Ochotona princeps. The sequence goes on along the minus strand of NC_080856.1, from coordinate 11,350,545 downwards.
TTACTCATTTTTCTTTTATGATTTTCTTCCCTGCTTTGTCATTTTATTTTTATGCACAGCTTCTTTTCCTTTATCAAATCCTTTCCCTAATCTGAGTTTCAATTTTCCAAGTTTTAAAATAAAGAAAATAGGGGTGGGTTTATGGGATAGAGGATAAAACACAGCCTGGATCCCACAGGATCTCACATGAATGTCAGTTCAAGTCCTGGCTACTCCACTTCTGATCCAGCTACCTGCTGAAGGCCTGGACAAAGCAACAGAGAGTGGGTCACTTGTTGGACCCTTGAAGCCATGTGGGAGAAATGAACCACTGTGGAGTGAACAGAAGATGTCTGTCCCTCTCTCTTATGGAAACTCTGCTTTCCAAATCAATAAAATAAATCTTTGCACGAAAATATTTTTAAAAATTAATATAATACTCAGTGAAACAAGTCAATCCCAAAGGACAAACATGTGTTCTCCCAGATCAATAGCCATGTCAGTACTGTTTTTGCTACACCTTGGGTGGGGGTGGGGTTGATATTTTTGCTTTTAATTTTCAAACTTTCAAAGAAATTTTTTGTCTTTCTTATTAATTTCCTCACTGATTTGTAGGTCACACGATAGCATCATTTACTTCAGGAAGGTGTTTGAAATTCTTTTCCATTTCTTCAGTGACACATTGGTCATTCAGTGGCATGTTTTTTAACTTCATGGTGTGGTAAATTTTCCATTTTTTTCTGTTGTTTATTTTATGACTTTTCGTTTAAGAGGGTGTATAGATACTGTGCAATAGAAACCATCATATCCAGATGTGAAGATTCAATGCAGTGTGCATCTCTATTTCCAAATCAAAGATGGGCTCCAAGGAAACTGTTAACTGCATCTTGACACTAGCATGCTGAACCCTCTGCTGTTGTCTATGCCTCCAATGTTAGGATACACTTAAACAGCAGAATAATGGACTTATGACTGAATGTGAAGTACTGTATTATTATAATGATATGGGGAAAATCAGTAGGGGGTGGGAAGGAGGAGGAAGGAAAATCCCAGAGTCTATGAAACTGTATCATGGAGTAACAAAACAATTTTTTTTTTGAAGAAACAAGAAAAAAGGTCTACAAATCAAAAAGCAATTAATGTGATGAAAATAAAGGCCCAAAAACCCAAATCCAAACAAAATGGAAATCTTTCAGTTTAAAAATACTGATTTCTGGGGCCAATGCCATGGCATACTAGGCTAGGTCCCTATGCAACTGGCATACCTTATAGGCACCGGATCACAACCCACCTGCTACACTTCTGACCCATCTCCCTACTTACCGTCTGTGAAAGCAGTGGAGGGTGGCCCAAGTCCTTGAGCCCTGTACCACTGCAGGGTACTCAAAAGTTCCTGGCTCCTGGTTTCAGATCACTTGGGTCCATCCCTTGTGGCTGTTTGAAGAGTGAACTAGTACATGGAAGAGAGTAATGCTGCATTTCAAATAAAAATAAAGTAAGTGCTGACCTCTAGGGCTGGCATGCTGTAACATGTGAAGCCGCCGTAGCACTGGCATCTCATGATGTAGTGCTAGTCTGAGTACTGACTGCTCCATTTGGAATGCAGCTCCGTGCTAATGCACCTGGAAAAGGCAGCAGAAGGCAGTCCAAGCAACCGGACCCCTTCTACCCGTGTGGGAGCCTGGCATAGTGTCCCCAGCCTCTGACTGCTGACTCACTCCTGACTGCTCTGCCAAGAGGGAGTGAACTAGCAGATGGATCAGCTTTCTCTCGCCCCTTCCCACTTTTCCTAATTACTCTATTTTTCCAATAAGCAAATAAACATTTGGAAAGATAAAATGCTGACTTCTATTTAAACTATTGTGTGAAGTTGTTGATTCAAATCTCTGAGTTCATATCCTTGTTGTAAGACACTGGCTGGTCTTTTAATTTGCTTTTGAGGAAGTTTGACAAATTGGTGTGTGCCTTTTAAAGGAGTCTGCCACATTGATATTTGTTTGTGGCAATATGTTTTTAAATAATTTGGTTCCAATATCTCCTTTTAATAATGTCTGAGCTTTTTGAAGACAAAAATAAAACAATTCATTTTATAACAAAAAATAAATTATTGATGATTTAGTATTTCAGAACACTGTGAGGTCAAAATGTGCATAATTTTTATAAACAGATAATTCTTTATTGCTGGAGTAAAGTTGGGGTATGAAATAATTCATTCTCTTTGGAGGCAAATTTGTACATTATGAACTTCAGAGTTATCAAACTCAAGGCAGTAACAAAGAAAAGTTTGATGGATTGTAAAGCATTTATCATATATACATACACTGCTTTAACAGTATCATCATATCATTATAAACAATTTATAAACAATTTATACATATACTTAGACTTAAGCTTTTACTATTTTATGTGATTACTCCAGTTAATGGAAGATCAAATGTTTAAATGCTATGTCAAGACCACTTTGTTAGTTTATAAATTTACATAAAATATGACTGGCAGGTATTCATATTAAAATACACTTCGTTTCTCTGTACTTGAACCACATCTCTTGAACCATAAAATTGAATTTAGAAATGTTTTGTGTTTCTGTGTAGTTTTTGAACCAGTGTTCAACATGAGAAAGAATGTAAATATTACTGCAATCTGCATAGAAGCAATGAAAAAGAAAACTTGTACTAGAACAGCTTGTTGCTAATAATTATAGAGTATGTAAAGCAAACAAACAAAAAATTTTAACCCAATTAATATATTAGAGTAGAATCAGTCCAATATATACTATGTATGACCTCAATGGATGATGGGAGATCAGTGGAGATGTTTGTTAACATTTTATTCGGTTTGAGAGACACTTTCTGCTCTATATGAGATCAGAAAGCAAAATGTATGCAAAGTTAGTCTCAATGTCTTTAACTCCAACTGCTAAATTAATCTCTAAAGGAAAATGTAAACTCATAAACCATTGCTGATATGTGAATGTTGTTTAGAGACTCATGCATCACAGAAATACAGTGAACAGATTGGCAATTTGGTACTCCCCCAACATAGTGTTTGCAGAAAGAGAAAACTTGCTAGATATCAGCATACAAACAAGGCTCCTAGCTGCCTGGTTCAGAAGCAAACTTCTGTGATTAGATGAGCGGGACCTGGTACCAGCACTTTTAGAAGGGAGGTGGAAGGCCAACAACCTGACGAGGTGCTCTGCCTACACTACCTTAAGATTTAATCCTTTGCCAATTCTTCCGACGGCCCTTTAATTTCTCCATCCTATAATGGTGCGACTCGTTGGGCAATTTACTTATTTCTCCATTTTTAAAATCATGTATCTCCAAGCACTAAAATGTAAGTGCTCTGTGGACAGGACTGTATGTCACTTTTTGTTCTGGCATGTTTCAGGCCAGTAACAGGATCTGTTATTTACTGACATTCAGTAGACATTTCTTGAAGGAAGGAAGGAAGGAAGGAAGGAAGGAAGGAAGGAAGGAAGGAAGGAAGGGAGGAAGGAAGGAAGGAAGGAAGGAAAGAAGGAAGGAAGGAAGGAAGGAAGGAAAGAAGGAAGGATGGATTATCAATAAGTAAAGTATTTCATTGAAGGAAGGAGTAGACATTACTAGAGTTCTGAATGTAGGCCAATCTCACTGGAGTTAGGTAGAATTTCAATGTGGTTTTCATTTGTATTTGCCTGACAACTAGAAAGCCTGACATTTTTTGTATGTCTATTAGCCATTTGAATTTGTTCTTTTGAAAAATGTCTGTTCATTTCCTGCACCCATTTCTTCACAGGGTTGTTTGTTTTCCTGCCACTGAGTTTCTGAAGCTCTTTGTAAATCCTGGATATCAGTCCCCTATGGGCTGCATAGTGTACAAAGATTTTCTCCCATTCTGTTGGTTGTTTCTTCACTTAGTTGATCATTTCCTTTGCTGTAAAGAAGCTTTTTCGTGTAATGTAATCCCATTTATTTTGTGTTTCACTGCTTTTGCTTTTGGTGACTTTTCTAAGGAGTCTTTCCCAATTCCTATATCTTGGAGAGTGCTTCCTCTGTTTAGTTTTAACAGTTTGATGGTTTATGGGTGCAGATTTAGGTCCTTTATTCATTTAGAGCTGATTTTTGTTTAAGGTGACAGGTGGGGGTCTTGCTTCTTATCTCTGCAGGAGTGTAGGCTAATACAACCAGTGTGGAAAGCAGTATGGAAGAACTAAAGGAACTAAAATTTGATCTGTCATATGATCCAGCTAGCCCACTTCAGGTAATGTATCCAAAAGAAACAAAGTCTCCATGTGAGGAAAGGATATAATCCTGTATTTTCAGCAACATAGTCTGAGAGCAAAGACAAGGAAACAACGCAGATGCCCATCAAAAGGAGAATGGAGAAAGAAGCTGCGGTACATCCATTCCTCGGTATATTTTTCAGCCATTAAAAAGAATGAAATTCTACCATTTGCAACCAAATGATCCCAACTAGAGACCATTATGCTTGATGAAATAAGTCAATCCCAAATGGACAAATATTATATGTTCTCTCTGATACAAGGCAAACTTCATACAAAATGCAAGATCAATAGCCATTTCAATATTGCGTTTGCTATACTTCAGGAGGGTTGATATTTTTGCTTTTATTTTCACACATTGAAAAATAGTTTTGTTTTTCTTATTAATTTCCTCACTGCTTCATGGGTCACACGATAGCATCATTTACTTCAGGAAGGTGCTTGAAATTTTTTTCTTATGTTTTCAGTGACATACTGATCATTCACTAGCATGTTAGTTAACTTCATGTTGTGGCAATTTTTTTTTAAATTTTTCTCTCTGCTATTGATTTTGTTTTGTGGCTCTTCATGTAGCGGGATGTAATAGAGACTACCATATCCAGATGTGAAGATTCAACGCAGTGTGCATCTTTACTTCCAAATCAAAGATGGACTCCCAGTGAAAATATTAAATATATCTTGACAGTAGGGTCCTGGACCATACCTACAATTGTCCATGCCTTCAATGTTAGGATACACGTAAATAACGTAATGATAGACTTATGCCTATTTATCAAGGACTATATTATTGTAATAATAAAGGGGAAATCAGTGGGAGGGAAGGGATTTGGGTAGGGGAAAGGGAATCCCCACATCCTATGGAAGTGTATCATAAAATAATATTTTTTAAAATATGTATTTCTTTTTATTGGAAAGGCAGATATACACAGAGGAGAGATAGAGAGGAAAATCTTCTGTCCACTAATTCACTCCCAAAGTGGCCGCAATGGCAAGAGCAGAGCCAAACTGAAAACAGGAGTCCAGATTCTCTTCCGGGTCTCCCAGGTGGGTACAGGGTCCCAAGGCTTTGGGCCGTCCCTGACTGCTTTCCCAGGCCACAAGCAGGGAGCTGGATGGGAAGTGGAGCTGCCAGGATTAGACTCAGTGTCCACATGGGATCTTGGCACATTCAAGGCAAGGACTAGCTTCCAGCTCATACACACTGTAGTGGACAGCAGAGAGCTGAATCACTGACAACCAGGTGGAGACCTCGATGGAATTCTTGGCTCCAGAATCTGGCAGGGACAGCCTGAATAGGCAGTTGGCAAGTGAGCCAATAGATCAAATTCTCATTCTCTCTTTCTCTCCTTCTTGTACTTCTCTAATAGATAGATGATAGATAGATTGATTGATGGATTGATAAATAAAATGTGATCAGGCGATGTGAGAGAGAAACACAATAAGGCCTAGGATGAAATACAGAATAGGGTTTAATACATCCCAGAAAAATGTTGCATACTACATTACTTCTCTAGAGAAGTAGAAAGAAATCATTTTCATGGAAAGAATGAAGAACTTCCTTCCTCCAAGCTACACAGGTTGTGAAAGGGTAACATATTTTGGAGTTAAAAATATTTTAAGAGTATCTCTCATCTCTAATTTCATAGGTTTTTGAATGTAACGGATTACTTTATTCAAACTCCAGCTCAGATGAGTTTCACATTATCTTTTTACATATGTACATCAATTCTGAATGTTGTAAGATTTTCAATGAAAGTAAGAATATCACCTGTTTTCTTCATGCCTCAGAGCCTTACTGATGTCAGATTGTTACACACCAACAGAACTGGTGGAACATTTTATTGAACACGGATATACATGAAGTTTGAAGCTACCTTTGCCTATATGAAGGTTTCTACCTAGTTTTACTAAGTTTTGTTGTAAAACATGCATGGCAACTTGACACTGGTTGATCCAATAGAGTCCATTTTCCTGGTAAGCATGCAACTACTGAGTAAACAAATCCAACTCCAAAAATATTTATTTTCTGATCATAATCACGAGAAATTTAACATAACAAAGTAGCTAAACTATTTTCTATAGAGAACATTTTAAGTTTTTAAATTAAGGGTTTTTGTACTTCCAATTTGAGATCTCCTAATTTTCCATAGTTAGAAACCTAGTTATAAATCTTTAGAGACATGCAGCTTACTGTGTATTTACAGGTGTTTCCACAGATTTTGTATATATTTAATGATGGTCAAAAATAAAATCACAAATGAGGTTTATGGGGGTGTTGTAAAGGTTCATTTTTGTCATCGTGTGAGGAAATATAATTTTCTTAAGAGAAATGATGACATATACATAATAAAGTCCCTGTCCATGCCATGACAGCTCAAGAGCGCGCCATCGTTACCACCTCTGTCACACTGCAGGTGTGCCTGCTATATGGGTGACAGCCGCTGACTTCTCTGATCAACACATAATTATCTCTGAATAAAAATGCACGTGGAAGTTAGCTGGACATCATGGATTGAAGACCCAGGGCAAAATTATCTTCATCACAGTCCATAGCACCACCTGGGGGTCGGAGAAGGCTAAGAGCAAGTTGGCAAGGATGCAACCTTGAGAGGCCTGCTGTGGTGTGAGCACTTCGGGAGCAGTCATGTTTATCTTGCTTGTCTTCCTCTGGATAGCAGAGGTCAGTCGGTTAACGGTGGGATGCTCCTGGTGGAGGGAGGTCCTGCTGATCCTCACTGTTCACTGCTGACCTAACTGTATATCTCTCTCCCAGCATCTGGATAGCTTCCATTTGCAGAGTTCCCTTCCCCCATTTGATAATAAATATCATATCACAAGGATGGCAGTGCTCCTTCATGGAACACTGACTGTTTATTAGAGGCAAAAAAGTTTAAGAGAAATGCTAACAATGTTCATTAATGGCCCGCATCCAGGTTTAATGAGGCGTGTCAATATGCGGACTGGGCAACATCAGTGGCATAATAGTGGTGGTAAATGGGAGTAATTGTATCCAATTGTACGGCACAGCTTCCAGGAATGAGCCCGAACTGCCAACTGACAATGACAGAGCAATTATGGGAAGGCAAGCGAGCTGTGTCAAATTAGCACTTGGTGAGAACTCATTTTTCAGAGATGTACTTGCTCTACACCACCACAAGTGATAGCTGCTTTATTGTGAGTGATAGGAAGACCAGCACTTAGACTGATGTTCTGATTTGTCAATAGCTGTATTTGAAAGCTTCGTGTCACAAATATATAGAGATATTCAGGGAGAGAGGCACACTGCTCATGATCCGAAGGGTAAGAACATTGCTGAGAAGGTCATCTGTCAGTGTGAGCTGTCAGAGAGAGATCACACTCGATGAAAAGGGAACACTCAGCCGACTTAAGTAATTACCTTTGACTGAGATTTGAAGATGTCTTCTTTTGTTGGCCTACATTGACTGCATAATTTATAATTTACTGCAATCAGCTAAGGGCCAGGAATTGTAACTAAGAAAATTCTTATTTTATTTCTCATAATTACTTTTCTCTCCCCCCCCCTCTTTTTTTTTAACTCCTTTAGCACTTTAGAAGTGTAAAGTGGGAAACAAAATTGCTTTTTGTTTTTCTTTTTCTTCAGTGATTCCATTCCAAGACCCTAAAAATTGTATATTTATTTGGAGCTGTTGTTTGACAGAGTCACAGCCCCCATCATCCTGATAAAATGTAGAAAGCACACCTTTATCCTTAATGTAGTTTTTTCTGGCTTTGTGGGGTTACTAGTTAAGCAGGATAAGGGAATAATTCAAATGTACCTTTCTAGTATTTTAGAATAAGAAAGAAAAATCCAGGTTTGTAGTAGTGAGCACAGAAATTGTAATTCACATCCCCAGCCACGCATCAGTTTGACTGAGTTGTCTGAACTACAAAGAGATAAGTATTTTAGTAAAGGTTTCAGAGTTATGTAGATTAATAGGATCTTCATTGCTTGTTGTCTTTGCCTCCCATGACATGCCACAGACATGTATTTATTTCTAAAATAAATGATAATCTAGGTTTGTTAGCTAGAATAAAATAGGGGATCATGAAAGTGTAGCTTTTCATTTTTCTTTCTTCAAATGAAATATAAAAACTGAAAAAATATAAAACTTCTGCCAACTGCCCTTATATTCAAAATTGTGGTACTTTGCTTTTAAATTGCATCCAGGTAATGATGGATTGACTAATGAATTATAACTAAAAATTATGAAGAGTAGCACACCTTCTGGTATTTAATTCTTGATGTATTGATTTACTGTAGTGTTATTGACAAAAGAATTAATTTAAGTACCTTAAGTCAATATTACTTTAGTGGAAACTCTTGCATTGCAGCTATTTCTTTATACTACACTTAGACTACTTATAATACTCCTGAAATACTCCTCTATTAGTGTGGAATAAAATAGAAACACTGTCACATAATAAACATTCATTTCTTCCTACATTAAAGTCTGCCTAGGCTCACACTGTTCTTTTTCCCTCCTCAAGACCCATGAAGTCCTCATATTTGAAATTAGTAATAGTGGGTTTTGAATATCTGCTAATATACTTAATGCTTCCTCTAAACTTTAATGATATTGCTAAAAAAATTTTTGTTTTTCATAGTTTATCATTTACTACCTGAGATTATTTTAAATTACATACTTTGGTGTTTCTGAAACACAGTTTTTAATTATTTTGAAAAAAATATTTTAGAGTTCCTTGGACCATTCCGTGTGCCTGTTGTAGGAAGCTGTTTAATTCACAATGCCGTAAGTATAGGCCCGTCATCTATTCTATAGTGACTGTGCCACTTAATAATGAAATAGTGCATCAAAGTGGCACTTGGGTCTCAAATTGTTATGTATGACTGTCAAAGCGGTAAGAAAAAAAAGAATTAAAAAAATAGAAAGGGGGAGAAAAACCCTTGATTTGTCTTTACTACTGAAACGTGAATTTGTCAGCCAGGTTTTGAAATCACAACAGCATTACTTGCCTCCCCAGTGAGACGTTGAAAACTTGACAGGTACATATTTTTTCAACTACAAGCACTTCTATAATGAAAACTAAATACACAAATCTTATTTTTTTTCTTTTGTGCTTGACAGATAGTTGTTGCCAATGGGATTTAATGTTCAAGTTCAAGTTGTCAAGAGAAATAACCAATAAGCAATCCAAAGCATCACAATACAGATATTCAAAAGCAAAAGAAGCCTGGATTCTGTGATATATTGAAAAGATTTGGATGTATAATTAACCAAGTCAGAACATTGCCTTTTAAATTTCCCCCCAATGGGGAACTTCAACCCATCAGCACCCTTTTCTAGAATGCAGACTAACTTATTCAGTGGTCACCAAAGCTTTCTTTGACATTATTCTTTTTACTTTATCATTTAATGATGAATTTGCTTTGGTACAGCATTTTTTTTCATTTCTTATTCTTAGAATATAAACCAAGATTCGATATTGAAATCATGTCATTGTAAGAATTTTTAAAATCTTGCCATATTTCCATATATTTAGGAACTGACTTCTGGATTTGATTCAGAGTATAACCTGTGCTTATAATATCTCTGGGTTTATCTTATGCACAACATGTCCTAGGAACCACGAATATCACTTAGCATTATATGCGATGTGCTGTGATAATTCAAATTAGAGTAGCTTTGCTGTTCCCAAATATCTTCACTTGAATATGCCTGGATATTTTGTGGAGGGAGAAGGAAGCAGATCTGTACTTGTAGTGTGATTTCATAGAAATTATAACTGGTTGTCACCAGCTGCTCAATATAGATCAGTCTTTTAGAATTGCATGCAATCACTTTCCTGGAGCAAATGATATCTCTGACAGGTGAGTGGAACTTGCCAAGCTTGGATAATGCTATGCGAATCACATATAGACACCTTGCGAACTACAACTCCCATCATGCGCTGAACTGAGCATTAAATAATCATGACTTTATCAAAAGACTAATAGGGACTTTTTTTTAGTTGGTTGTCAATTCACAGAAAATGAATGAACATGACAGCCTTAGAAATGAATCTTTGTATAATTCAGCTCTTCACATTGCTGCGGTAAAATTTTCAATATTCTGTTATTCTTTCAGGAAATAAAAATTAGTATACTTCTGAAAGTGCTCTTTTCAAAAGCCTAACAGTATTGAGAGGGTCAATCAGTGCTTGCACCGCTGAATGTGAACTGAAATCCTCCTCACTAAGTCGCTAACCTATCTTGCTTGCACTACTGCCTCCTCTACCATTTATCCTCAACATGAAGCTGAGAGGCTCATCTGCAATAAAAGTCAGTTGTTCCCATTACACATAGATTAAAATACATCCACCGTCATAAATTCCCAAAGCCTGCTGACCAGGCTGCTTCTTTCCCTGCTGTGCTCTGTTGTGCTCCGTGCCCATGTATCAAAGCACACCTGTTTTCACCCTGGGACACATAGACTTGATGTTCCTGGTGCAAGTGTCCACAGGAATGAAATCCTTCTTGACTGTCTAATGAAACATGGAATGTCACTTACCCATTGAGGCCTTCTTAAAGCACCCATTTCACAAGTAACTCTTCATAGCATGCTCTAACTTTATTGATCTTGAAATTTAACATTATATATTAATTTACTACTTGTTTACTATCTATTTCCTCACAGTAAATTCTCTGTTACATTTGTTTCTTATTCCCAGTAGCCTGCTCCATATCTGGAAGATGGCCTGCTGGGTTTTGTTGTTGTTGTTGTTGTTATTGTTTGTTTTATTTTGTTTTGCTTTTTGTATTTTTTTACTTTTTATAAAACTTTTCTAAGTAACTTTATTGTTCACATCCCAAGGTTTATCCTTCATTATATCTCATTTTGTACATTTTTAGCAGTCACTTGGTGAAGCAAATTTTGTTCTTAACTGATTTGCAGTTTTGAATCTTCTTCAATTGTGATCGTTCCTCAGGGGTAGTGCTTCCATTGCAAGTGCATAAGGATGCTGACAAATCAAGGAATGATAAAAAATATCAATGCTTAAAAGGGAACTTTTAAAAATATTTTTATAAACCAAAAATAAACGGATTTTATAATATTTTGTTTGATAAGTTCTAATGCCATGCAATGTACTTTCTAAAAATCACATTTTTTCTAAATATAGTATTTTCCTATTCTTACTATAATTTTAAGATCCTATTTTTAGTTACATAATGAAAATGGATAAGCCTATCTTGAAATTGAGTTATGAAATAATGGAAAATGTGTATCACATAAGCTATTAAAAATATAACTTTGTTAGCTTCTAAAGTTAATGTGACTTTCATGATTTGAATGAATCACATTTAAAATTTCAAATGTTATTTAAAATGAGATATTAGTTAGAAATAGCTAATCCATATGTTTTTAAGGATAAGAAGAACTTTAAATATGCCCCCAAATAGATCTTCAAGTTTTAATCTATTTAAGCTCAGCTTGATAAATTAAAAAGATACAACTAGAATGACAAATGTCAGAAATTTTATTTAAATTACATTAAAAAGGAACCTATTTAAATCCCATTTTATAGACTCAGGAACATTAGGACTTGCAAACGTTTTCAAAGTAACAATGAAATGAGAAGGTTACAAGCTTAAATATAAAGCAACAAATTGTAGAAATTTAGATGGTTTTTTTTTGCAAAATATCGATGACTACAAAGATGAAGTTTCAGATTTACATCGGACTGTACAGATTTGCATTGGACTGTAGCTGTACAATGTAAAAACCTGTTTTCAGCAATAGCTACTTGGGGTTACTCCTTGCTTCTGATTGAGCTAAATAAATATTAACTATTTTATAATTACATGTTAGCCAATTTGTTTATGATCACACCAGTTATTTTAGCTATTTGTATCGAACAAGAGAAATTATATGAATAGATCAATAGCTATTTTTAGGAACACACATGATCCATTTGCTCTCTGCTACATTAAGAGAATTGGTTAAACATTTGAATTCCTATATTAATTACTTGTGCTATTGCATTGAATGGTCACGTGTTGAAGTCTAGACTCTGTCATTTCACTTACCATTGTGGTGAGTTGCATCCTACCTTAAACCTCATGAGTTAGAGTTAGCCTTCTTCGAAAGCACAATGAAAGACTGTACCCCAAAGGAACCAAGGAAAAATGAGTGCAGGCATAACAAGTGAGGAACTCAGAATTATCAAGTAAACAGTTTCTGTGATTTCTACTAGTATTCTCTTCATAATAATTACTTGGCTATCTGAAGTCTGAATAGCTCAATGTTATAACACTCTGCAAGTTAATGGGATGAGATTTGTGGTTCAGCAGGCAGCTTTCTAACATACTGTCATAAATGAACTGAATGAAATACTACTATCTGTCTTCTAAGAAGAAATCTTTTAGCCTGTAGTTATAATTTCAAAAAAGTTACAGACTTGTAAATACATCTTACATAAATGTGAAAAGGTTTATACCATATGAAATAGTTATGCCACAAAGAAAAGCAATAATGTAAACATTTATTTGGCTGTTGAAAACAAATTACCCCACATTTCACCTGGACAAATTTTTAAAAATCAAATAAATTATTTTCACAAAACAAATTATATACATATCATCTTAAAAATGCATTCATGTCAAAGCCCTATCTTCAAAACCAGTGACTATCAAAAAACTGGATTAGATGAAACAGTGCCCTCTCTAACATATCTGCATTTTAAAATCTCTACAGCATTTGAAAGGTGCTTCAGGATTTTCATTGCTCTAAAACTCTTCATTTGTATATACGAACAAAAACTGCACAATATGTTATCCAGGTGAAGGAAAGAACAGGCAATGGTTTTGCTTTTCTTGTTTCTCCATGTGGGACTGAACTCGAGCAGAGTCTTTAGACACTGCTTCTTAAATTGAAGTGAATGTTCCGAGTATGAAAACATGGCCCCATTCTCAGAAGTTGGAAAATTACTTATTCTAGTCAGATAAGCCACAGGTCATCCTATGCCCACAGGTTTCTTCACATCTTCATCCTTTACCATTCCCTTCTAGAAGGAACGTTGACCAAGGCCACGGTGAAGTTTCCCTATAGATATTTTGCCCTGCCAAGCTTGTCTCTGAGCATCCATCCTTCAGCAAAAACTTCAGACTGATATTGAAAAGGTTAATGAAAAAAGAAGCAATATTCTATAACCTGACCTGGAAATTGCAGCTACTCTGGTAACTACGTGAAGCAAATCCAACCTAACACATTAATCAATCAAAGCCTAAAGTTAGTATTTAAAAACCAGCAAGCAAAACCCCATTGGTCATGTTTCCATTTTAATTCTAGTATCAACTATGTCCATGGCTATTTGAGAGATGATAGTGTCTGATAAGCTTTTAATATCTGAACAGGATTAAAACCAAAATCAGGGGAGCATCTGCTATTTTAAAATGGTGTAATTTTTAGCTGGTAAGTTTTTTCAATGTATTTAAGATTTGACCTCTATCATTTTTGTCTAAGAGCAAAAAGAAAAAATATTACAAAAAAAAAAAAGAAAATAAAGCTACCCTTCATAAAGTAGAGCATGGACTTTTCAAACAGCAATTCTCTCACTTCTCTATGAAGATCAATGGCATTGCAAACCAGACATATAACAAAAAAGGAGAAATACAATATACTCTGAAAGTAGAAAACAAGGTTAGAGGTGAGGCTTTAACTAAAAGACTTTCTTTGGGTGACAGAGACCACAAATCAAGCTTATGCTTTCTTTCTGTTCCAATCCCTCTAAAAAGACCTAATACTTCAGAGTTTTATTTTTAATTTCCTCCCATGAAGTACTATGTTAACACTTTCCTATATTATGTGCAAACATGTTACATATAAACCAGCTTTGCAAAAGCTTATTAATGAAGAAAAGGATGGAAAGAAGGAAAAAACAGAGGCGAAAAGGAAGAAAAGGAGGCATGGAGTGAGGATGGGGAATTATGAAGGAAAGAAAAGGAGAGAGAGCAAGAAGATGAGAGGCAGAGAGACGAACGGAAAGAACAGGAAATGGAAATGGAAAAGACAAATGCAGAAGTATTGCGTGGAGGCAAAGCCAGGATTTCAAGCCTATCCAGTAAATGAGATTTGAGTAGGCAAAAGAAGAAAACACAAATCTTTTAAAAGTTTTGCAGGAAAAGGTTATTCTAAATTTACTGTGCTTGAAATTATCCTTATGTTTTCATCATTTATCTACTTCATAAATTCCAATTTGTAATTGTTTTGTCCTTTGTATTCAGTAATTCTTGAAAGGAACAGATGCTTGTTTTGATGGTTATGATGCCAACTGGGGTACCCCCACCCTATCAACACACTGTCTAGATCATTCCATTTTCATAGTGCCTGGGTTCAAGACCAAGCTCCAGCTCCTGATTTAAATTCATGCAAATGCATACCCAAATGCATATCCGACAAGACAGCAGCACAAGTTTTTAAGTATGTGGGATTTGTCATCCTTTGTCATCCCACATTGAGCTCAAGGCTTCACATTTTGTATCCAATCCAGAGCCAGAAGTTGAAGTTGTTTGGAAAGCAAAACAGTAGGTGAAATTTCTCTCTCTCTCTCTCTTTTCTCTCTTCCTCTCTCTTTTGGTCCACAACTTGTTAGTGAGCACTCAGGATTTTTTTTTCTCTTTCTTTCTTTCTTTCTTTCTTTCTTTCTTTCTTTCTTTCTTTTTTTCTTCCTTCTTTTTTTTAACTTACAGCTAAATTTAACTTTACCCATCCAATAAAAAAGAAATAAGGGAGCCTTTATTATCTCTCTGGATTTCTGGGTATGATACCACATCATAGAGAAGTGGTTATTAGAGACAATGGCCTACCAAGGTGAAGTTTGTAATAAAGTCTATTATGTGGTTTCACCATTGACACTAATGGAATGTAACAGTGATTTAGAATGATTTAATGGTTCCCAGGTTGTGCTCTAATAGTGCTCTTTATATTGTGATGTATATCACAAAACCTAATGTGGCTGTTGTGATATATTGACAGTATTCATGCTGTTTCATTTTTTAGGGGAATTTAAAAAACTGTCAAAGAGGAAAATTAATAGGCTGAAGCTGCTTTATTTTCAAGGGTTCTGTTTTTTAAATGTATGTGCATAAATTGTGCATAAATTTCCATTTGGTGCCACATTTAGGCTAATAAATTCATTTGCATTTTTATTCTGAAGTAATAAAAAAGTGTGCACGTGCACATTTCTATGTTTGTTGTTGCCTGGGAAAGCAGTACATATATATTTGTGCTTGAAAAGCAGCCTGCAGAAGACAGCACTGTCATTCTGTAATGTGTTTACAAAATGATTCTATTAGATTAAAATGCACCTGAAGTTACATCACTAAAAATTCATATTTCACTATGAAAAATTAAATTACTAGGTTGAATTGAAGCAGAAAGCTATGCTTGGGTACTAGCTCACTAAAAACAAAATCCACAACAGAGCAACAGAAACCATTGGATAGCTCTTTTGTGAGCTCTGAGATAAGTCAACAAACAGAATTTAAGTGAGGCCTATGTTTTTTTTTTTTTTTTTTTTTTTTTTTTTTTTTTTTTATGATACAGTTCCATAGGCTCTGGGATTTCCCTTCCCCACTCCCCAAGTCCCCTCTCTGATCGGCCCCTCCCCATATTATTACAGTAGTACAGTCCTTCATAAGCAATCCTAAGTCCATCATTCTGCTCTTTAAGTGTGTCCTGATATTGTAGGTATGGACAATGGCAGAGAGTCAGGCATCCTATGTCAAGATATATTTAATAGTTTCATTAGGAGTCCTTCTTTGATTTGGAAGTAGAGATGCATACTGTATTGTATCTTCACATCTGAATATGACAGACTTTATCATAGAGTTACTATACTATCCCTTAAATGAGAAGCTACAAAACAAAATCAACTACAGGAAGAAAAACAATAAATTTATAACAACATGAGGCCTTAGTTCTAGTAGCTTGTAGATATCACAGCAAGGCCTGGTCTTTGAGTAGCAAGACATATTTTTAATCCAAGGTGAAGGCATAAAATATCACCACATTTAATATGTTTTCTTTGTTAAGAATTATAGAACTTAAGTTGGTGTAGTGGCATGGGAAAGAAGTACGGTTTTCAAACACTTCCATTTTCTGCTTCTCAAAGATTCTGTCTGCACTCCTCAGTACCTCTTCACCCTCTTTCTCAGAATCCTCTCGTGTTTCCTTTTCCAGGCAGCATTCTTCCACTTGAGAAATCCAAAACACTGCCTTAAAGTTCTACCTAATTTTTGAAATACTATTTGATTTCAAGCACCCTCAATTTTCATGCCTCTCATCTTATGTTACGTTCAGCTAATAACCAACCATTTAATACTACTCCTTCTTTCTTTCATAAATATATGTTAAGTAAGCTTTATCAGATTTGTTTTCATGCTTTCTAGTTGTTTGATCGATTGATTGATGTGATTGTGCACAACTTCTTCCAACTCAATTGTCCAACAAGAGCAAATCTTGCAATGAGAAAGAGAATGCCGTGTTACATTGCTTGGATATCTGGTCTTCAGACAGCATTACTACAACAAGTAAATGACAACTGAATCATGACGTTACATGACATTCAATTTCATGGAAAATACACCTTCAAGCTGCAAAGTTAATTTATTGTAAACTGATAGAAGATATTGAAAACAATACCTTTAATGCTTACATGAAGTAATTAATTTTATCTTGTCATCAAAATTGTACCTTAGTCTTATCTTACATAAACTTGACTACACAGCAAATTTTGATAACTAACCCTTCCTCCATTTGCACAAATATTGCTCAACAGGCTACATTAAATATATATATATATTTAATGTAGCCTGTTGAGTGTGTGTGTGTCCAAACCTACAAGTTGCTTCTGGTATCTCAAGAGAAATAAACATAAAATAAATGTTCATTAATATGTTTTTTATATATGTAGAGAGGCATTTGTTTATCCGAAGGCATGCAAGAACGAAAAGGCATTGCAAAACCAGAATATTTAACAATGAGTTAATTATTCAACTGGGCTTGTCTTCAGCCTCTCATTTGAGAGTTAATAGTAAGTGACTGTCTTATGCTTTCTGAGCCAAAATTCACAAAATAAATAAATAGCAAAAGAACATAAAAATTTAAATAAATGAAAAGACAGCCTACTTTTGAATGAACACACCTAATGTCATAAAATGCCAGTATTTATTCCAGATTGATGAATACAAATGTCACCTACAAGAATTTTAATGAGAAGTCAACTAAATGTTATTTAAGTGTCATCAGAAAATATAATGTTAAGAAAACAAACTCTAGGAAGAAAATAATAGAAGCAACTAACACTTTCTAAAAGCATATTCATTACTAATAGTTTATAATTAGCATTGGAAAAGACAAAATCTAATCAAGTGCTTGTCACATGAAAAAATTTGAAATGTATGTGTGAGTTTGGTATATTACAAAGTTGATCACTTAAAGTAATAGAGAACAGATTTGCTAATTGGATAATGTTACTTGGGCAACTAGCTACTCACTTGAGAAAACATAGAACAGTAAAGGATCAGATAAATTTTAACACCAAAATAAATGCTCAATAAGTCAAGCATTTATTTATAAACACTGAAACCGTAAAATATCCAGAAAACAACATTGGTTAACCTGATTTCCACCCCTTACCCAATGTGGCATAATGCCATGTACATAACAAATTCCATGTTTGCTGAAGGAATGCATTTTTTGCTGCCACATATTGACCATGAGAGATGAAGGTGAGATACATGCTCTTAAAACTCTGGATCTTAAAGAACCTACTCAATTAGGCCAAAGAGAATGTGCTTTACACATTCATTCCAAAGAAGACATAATAGGTATTTAGCAGCCTTCCTTAAGAACTTGAATTTATCATACGAAGAGTGGAAAATGACTCACTGACTTTTGAAAGCATATGAAAGAAAGAAACAAACTTTCATCTGCTTGAAGGCGCTTGTGATAGAATATGTAGTTATGAAGACTGATTTTCTTGTCAAGTTATTACTTTGAAATCATTGCTTTTTTGCAGATACACAAGATAGTGAATTTTGGAATTTTTTATAAAACCTTTCCTCATCTAAAATGGTCTGTCTTTTTGATGCCAGGGCAGAGAGGGAGTAGACACCAGGATATAGAGGGAGTAGACAAATTAATCCTGAGGTCTTTTGAAGCCTTGTGATGTTTTTGACCTATTTGGTTTTCCCTTCTATTTCACCTCTTAGCAAAGGTTTGAAAACTTTAAACACCTAATTAGACAACTAGAGGGAAAACGTCTAACGATGTCGAACCATTTCTCTTCTTCTAGAAATGTCCTTCATAATGGAGGGTATCAATGCCCTAGGTGACAGAGGTCATATATAACAGGTACTAGGAAAAAACAGATAGGTGTTAATAAATACTGCTGTATTTAAACTTTCCCTGAAAACAAAAGCCTGTGGAGAAAACAGCTTGTCGTGCGTACTAATAAAAAATGGCCCGAAATGTCCTGATGGGATCGCTCCTGCCCCTGAGGTACGGAATTCACTGAACACAGAAGTAAGATTTTTCTGTCTCTTATCCTCCAACAAAAGTTGTATACAATATTGAGAATATATCAAATGAAAAGTAAGTAACGTGCAAAATGCTTTTCAGAGAGAGTCTGTACAGCAGTTCATGGCTTTAGAACGCTGTGTGGCTGGAAGGCAGCTTGCGGGAGGTGAGAGTCATTTATTTTTGACATCAAATGTATTTCAAATTCAAAAACAAATATATATTCACTTTGTCTCTCCTTTTGTAGAGGACCTTCTTTTTAGGGAGCTGGGCACATTCCTGCAGAACAAAAATAGGCAAAATGCCTCCTCTTATGTAAGTTTAACATTATCTAAAAATAAAAGATGTGTTGTCATCACAAGAGCCTTCTCTTTCCAAAGAGTCTGCAAGGTAGGTTTAGAGAAGAAAATGGTGGATGACTAAGCAATACAAAAACTCTTTGTAAGATATGAAAATGAGATTAGAATCATCATTATCTCATCCTGACTTCAACTTCCGGGACTCTCTAGATGGGTCACTTTCTATTGCTTCAATTAGCACAATCAAAATAGAAAAAAAAAAGGCAATTTCCTGCACTCTCGTTTTTTTCCTCCTTTCTCAGCCTGTAGCAATAATTATATTTTCCTAGTGCAAAACACTTCATTTCACATGCAAGCTTCCCAGAAGTTGGCCAACTCTTCCAGGCTCAAAGTGACAGAAACAAGGAAATCTCTCTTTTCTGACATCTTCCCATGCTACAATTCTTTTGGCACAGGCACTGAATATGAATCAGCCACTGTGTAAGTAAATCTCTGTGTCAATTTTTTTTATTGTAAAATATTTCACCCATTGGAGTAAAAGGAGAACAAGGGTTTACAAATCAGATTACTAACATCACTCTAATTTATACCTTGCACGGATAGCCTTTAAGGCAGTTGACCTGATGTGTGTGTGCGTGCGTATACACATACACACACATATATATACATACACACACACACATATCCATAAACTGGAAACAATTCATCAAGTACCCCCACCACTGCTTCTTTTCAAATCCACTTGTATTACTAAGAGGTTAAGTAAAGACCTCTGGGGAGCAAGGGCAATTTTTGACATGGGTCTCAACAGATTAAACTATGCAGGGACAATATAGAATACATTGGAGCAATAACATTATCACATCATAGGCTGATTGAGAGGCATTTCCTTGCATTTCTGTCCTTTTACCATAAGCCAATACTAGCCACAGGCATCTGACTGGAGAGCCCGGAGGATTGACAGGCCTGGCAGTCATTACACGCTGGATTGAATACTAGATTACTCCAAAGTGGCTGAGGGTCAGGGATCAGTGTGTTCCCTTTTGGCACTAAATGACTTTAATATCCTTACTGTATTAGTCAATTACTTTAAAGCTGCTGCTCTCTGAGCTCTCGCTGCCCCCCTGCAGTTTACTGTGGACATTTGAATTGCTCCCATACTTAACCCACACATCTGCTTTTAGCTGTCAAAAGAACAGTGCTATCAGTGGAGCTATTGACAATATGAAAAGAACGGAGATCCTTGCTGGAGATGTCAAGTGCCTCTCTCTTTTGGCCGCTTAGTTTAAAAAAAAAATTTTTAAATACCCTAAATAACTGTTACAAAAGGTGGTCTTCAGAGAAAAGGAATTTAGCTCCCTTTAATCTAGTGGCATGTAAAATAAGCAATAGAACAGAAAACAATAGAGTTGATTTTGGTATGCATGTTTGTTTACCATTTAATATTTAAAACCACCCAGCATAGATACGGGTTTTTATTAATTTTGTGTGCTCACACTTTAAAAATATGGTGAAATGAATGTTCACTAGTGTAAGGACCTCTGTCAGAGTCTTTATTTCATTTGGCAATAGTTCCTATGATAGTAGGAAATTATGCTGCACTTCTCAATTTATTGGTGCAACACAGGGAAGAATTTTATATCATAGTCACTGAACTTTAAAAGGTCTGGTGTGGCGTGGTGTTAAGCCAACATGTCTAGATTAAATGTGGACTAAACTGATTTGAAATTTAAAACTACTTGAAAGTCATGCCTTCAGTGTTCCAGGAAAAGTGATAGGAATCTCACACAAGAACACATCTGTTGGGTGAACCCTGGTGTGTGTGTGTGTGTGTGTGTGTGCACATGCGCGTGTGCTATGTGACAGGTATGGGTGCGGGTGCAAAAGTGCTTGTGCACGCAGCTTGCTTGCTTGTGACAGTAAGAGCACAGGCAAGTCACAGCCCTAAAATGGTGATAAAGGACATTACAGAGCATTGCTAAGATTTTTAAGGGCTTGTGATACAGTCATAGGAAAATGAGATAGAAATATCTCAAGTTAACCCGTTGTCTTCAGCTTACTATCTTGCTTACACCAGAAACTGGGAAAATCTCTGATTTCCCACTTACAGGCGTCTCTTCAATAAATTTAATTACTTGGCTAAGTTTCTATTCTTTATTTGGATTGTGAATTGTATTTACATATGAACAATTCTTCACAAAATAAAATTTAAACGAAAGCACATTTGCACAAATTGAGCACCATCATACTGAGATTTCGGGGATTATTCACTGTTCTTGCTAAGAGAAGTTTCTCAGATATGAAAACTTTTCATAAACATTACATCAGCAGAAGCAATACAGTCAACCCAAATAAAGAAAATGATTTTTTTAAAAAAAATCACAAATTTAGATGTTTCAAAGTCATTGCAGATGCCATTTTTTGTCATCACAGTGACATTTTAAAGGCAATATACAGGTGAAAAGGTAAACATAAAATTTGAAACTGTTCTGTTTCTGGATAAACATAAAAGTTTTGACTTGATTGTTGAAAATGACATCAACCTGAACCTAAGGGTCTCAAATGTACCTTTTACCTTTCTTAATCCCACAGAACAGTTTAAAAATTGTTGTCCCTTAATTAAAATATAGTGTTTTTCATTATCTTAGCTTTTATGAGACGATGTCTTATAATTAAGCATGGAATAAACTATATCTACTGGGACCTTAATAGTTGATATGACACTTATTATAGGAAAGCAGAGACAGGGAGAAACATGAACGTTTCCATATTATGGACATTTATAAAGTACATAAACAGTATTTCCTAGGGAATTCACAATTTTGCTCATTTAGAAGCTAGTTAGCAACAGACCTTAAAAACTTGATACCTCTTGGCAACACGCATCATTAACACTTTCCAATCATTTGTGGTTTGTTATGTATTGGGAACTGAATTCGGGAGAAAAAAAGGTAGCCATGACAAAAGTTACTGAGCCAGCACTCTTGATAGCCCAGATGGCGGAAGCAGATGCGCTGTATCTGCAGCGAGTCACTTGTAAATATTAACAACTCATAATGCGACGATAACTCCATGGGCAGCACAGAAATAATAAAATCTGATGCCTTGTTTGGAATCCTGCTCAATGTTGCTGTGATAGGAGTGTGTCTCTTCAGAAGCCTCTCTAATCATTTCATTTCCTAAAGTTTATTTTTCCTGTTTCTTATTGCCATTTTAAATAAACAAATTCGTTTGTGATTTGCTGAACATTTTGCATTGTTTGAAGGCATATAGCTTGCATTTAGCAAGAAGAAGCTCCTCTTTCGTGGTGTCATCGGGGATTGATGGTTGCGTTTAAATTATAATTCCATTGAAATCCTTGCAAAGCAAATCGAGGTGTTTTTTTTTTAATGTGATCCTACATGCTAGTTAATTCTTAAATAGTTCAAGAATGACCATCATTGTAACATCTGCCAAGTAGAATACTCAGAAATGTCTCACGAAGCTCAGAGGTCTGCAACAGTCTGTCAGGGCAGTGTCTAATTTTCATTTCTCAGATTTCATGATTGCTTCTCTCTAATGTAACTAGGAGGATTTAAATGGTCAACCAATGGGGCTGGCTACTCCTTTCTTTCTGACCTAGTGAGTAATGAGGTAGACAAACCCTTAACCCATTATGCCTTCAATTTGTGGAGTGGGAGTGCGGTTAACTTTCATAACACAGAAAATGATGCATGCATTTTATGACTGTAAAGTAAAACAGGTAGAATTATAACCAATGGATTTTAAGTATTTATTGGGCTATTACACAGAAAATACTAATATTCAGGATCTTTGAGGTTTTTCCCATCTCTGATAGTACAAAGCAGGACTATTTTACATTCATATAAATCATTTGTTACTTTCTGATTTTGAAATATAATTTGCAATTTTTGAAGCACAGAAAATACAGCTCTAGAAGGCAGCTGGTGTTAAACATAGGGTGTGTTTAAAGAACAACAAAGTTTACTTTGTAAGTAGTGGAAATAAGGGTGAGAGCACTTTTTAAAAACATAATCCTTTTAAAACTAGGTATTTTCGGGGTTTAGACCTAGTTCTTGAGGTCTGAACCAGCCAGCGCTCCTGAGGTCACCAAGGGCGAGGCAATGGTGTTCTCCATCTGCGCCTGCACATGGAGCTCTATGTGTAGATTTAATTGTTCTGATACATAGGGATTGAGAGTTTAGGCAAGTATCGACAGAATCATTTGAAATGTCTATTTTCTTTTGAATTTGCTGCAGGCAGCAACAACAAAAAAAAAAAGTCGAGGGAATCTGCTTGTCATGCCTCATTCTTGAATATGTAAACAAGTTACTGACCGGCTTTGCTTGAGAGTAGGGCTCATAATTTTCAGTCTGAAAATGACATATACAAATAAAGGAACTAAAGCATGGAAAGTAACATATTTTGGTCTTGTGACTAATGGTAACCTGGTGCTATTGAATTACTGAACTGTGTCTGAGAACTAATGAGAAAATTTTCCCAAGGGAATCTTTATCCAGTGCACTTGGAGAGCACCTCAGGGACCTGTTCTGAGCCTGTCACCTTCCCCGTCTCATTGACACTCCACTTCCTTACCACCATTACAGTGTGCAACCATTTCACTTCACACCTCACGATTAGAATATTAAAAGGAGAGAATACTACATGACTTGCTGCAGATAGCAGAGTTGTTTTTTGACACTTAGAATAGAAATTGTCACCAGAATATCACAAAGACATGAGAGTCTCCAACTGAGTAGAACATTCTAAAGCTTAAAGCCATTTTATTTTATAGCTAATGAAAACTTTCAAGCAATTTCTTAATGGTACCTAATCCATCTACTCAGCATTAGTTAAGGGATGCATATTTTTAACCAAATAAATAAATAAATAAATGTACTTTGAAAGCTACAAAAAAACAAAAAAAAAAGATACTGTGTTAAAAAACAAAAAGGAAAAACAACTGTAGTACCGTTTATTACAGCATTAATGTTTTGTTTCATTTGACCTTAGGAATACATGAAGGAGGTACATGTAGCTATGTACCAGACAGATATGAAATTTTCTACTGCAAAATAGTTAAGAACACAAATACTATTACAGATGTCTTTCTGTAGTGAAAGAGTGCTATTCTAGAACTAATAATGAAATTCTGAACACGATTTTCTTACTTTCTGACTAAAGGGAACAGAGAAAAGGACAAAGACAAGACCATCTAAAGATGTATCACACTATTACAGTCCTTTAAAAATCTGTAGCACAATGGATCATCCATTAAGAGACTCTTCTGAAAGCTAGAGGGTATTTTGATTAGAATTGAAATCTCTGCATTAACAGAATAAGATTGGTGCTGATCTGCTATTTTATCCTTTCAAAAGCTTGAGGACCCACTGTATGCTTGGGCTTGCATATGGTAAGTAGTGTTATTTCCATTGCTAAGGTCAGGATATTCATTTCAGAGCATCATGTGTTCAAACAAAAAGTCCCTCCTCTGCATATTTTGGGCTGGAATTTATTAGTTTTCCCATCAGAGTTCTCTACTAATTTTGCAAAATTTATTTTTGTTTAATGATTGAAATCTCCATATTTTAGCTACACTTACTTTTCCTCCAAGTTAACTAATCACCGATCTTCCTAAGAACTGCTCAAGCTCATAAACTCACATGTGCACGTGTAGACAAAGTATCACTGGGGATGAAACTGTATGAAACAACAAATCCCCGGAGACATTCTCCTTCTATACCAAAGTCTCATTTTTCTATAGCCTAAAATTTCCTTTATTGGAATTTGCTGACTCTGGAAAAGAAAATACGATACTCATTTGGTCACTATGCTTCTCACCATGAAAGTGTAGTTGGAAACTGGTACTGAGAGCATTTTTTATTCTTGTGTTGACCTTGTGTATTGGTATTGCCTTTTAAGAAGCACATTGCAGAGAACAACGGATTCAAAGTCGACTCTGAAGTTTTTCATCTCTATCAGGACACACCCAGAAAGACTTATTACTCTCACAAATGTGGGACTTAAAATGTAGCAGGTACAAGGGACAGTGGGGGAAAGCTTACACACTGAATTCACATGGCACTTACAATGATTATGGTCCATGAAGAAATGCCACACTTGAGTAAAGGCTTATGAAAACATCCATCTAAGTTGATACAATGTGGTGACTTCAGAGAAAAGATGTTAAGTCTGACTCAGTTTCTGTTTCAGTGTTCATTGAGCATCTATGCTTTTGCTCTCTGACACTTTGTATCAGATGCTGCAATTAAACCCAGGTTTATGAATCTCTCTTTCCATTGCAAGAAGATGTAAGTTAAACTTTGCCTCTTCTATTATTAATTCAAACAGCATTCTTTCGAAATACACCTGTAATGTATTTCCCTGACTGTACCTGTTCATTTAATACAATGCAACACAAAAAAAAAAAAAATGAAAGGAAGACTAGAAGGCTCTAATTTCCAGTATAGCGTCTGCCTTTAAGGATTCAAGTGTTGCAGTCACTTTTCTCTGGTGAATTGCCTTTAGAATGCTTTACCACAAAGATCTTGAGTGTAAGTAGATGAAACCTTGTGACTCTAGAGTAGTAATGATTCGAAACACAATGCACATGAGGGAGTTAAACACAGACTCGTTAGAGGCCTGGATGAACTGGCCATTACAAGGGGCTTCCTTCATTGTCTATGCCAGATTCAGAAAATAGCTTCAAACTTTGTCCCAGAGATGAAATCAAAAGTCCACCTCACACACATAAAAAGGACATCTCTATGGATTTAAACCAAACCTGATTATTCAGGAGCAGCTTATCTGGCTCATGGCTCAGTCAAAGTTTGCTACTTCTGGGCATGTTTGACTATAGGGAACTCGCCCTCGTTTTCATCCCTCCTACTGTTCTGAAGGATGTGAAAAACACACAACTTCATTTTCACTCCTGTGGTTTTGAATGGGCTCTTATTTGACTCATCTTCCTTAGATGTGAAAAAAAAAATAAGAAAGCTTTTGCATGCACTGGGATTTGGGGATTTATTCTCTTTCTTCTCTTTTCTACTTCTTTTTCCCCTTGATAGAATTTCTGCTCTTTAGGCATTTGTAAGGTCTCTGCTTCATTCTTTCTAACCAGTCCTTGATATGTGGATGGAGAGATGGGAGATGCATGAAAACAGGGAGGAGTCCCCACACACAGGACAACTCAGAAGTGCAGGGACCACAGATCACCACTTGGAACAAACAAACCAGCCAATAGTGTCTTAACAGGTTTGGCTGACCTAAAATGACATCACACCAGTGGACAGGCCCCCTGGGATGTGGCTCACTGAGATACAGAACCCTACCATAGTACATAACTTTATCCTTTGTACACTCCCAATGATTACTTCTGTTTTTGTCTTGTTCATATTGCCTCTGAACTGCCCTCAATTCCTTTGTCCTATACATTTTTTAACTTTGATACTAAACTAGTGACACACAATGAGAATTTGGAGGGCAAACAACAAGCAAAAACTAGATGTCTTTATGCCATCCAAGATCCAGAAACTGTTGGGCCAGACCCTCTATTTAAACGAACACAGAGAAAGCCAGTTCTGGGGTGCTGTGTATAGTCAGAAACAACGGCAAGATACTGCCTGCTGAGTAGAAAACTTGTGCACCAGTAGAAAAGGTATGTTCAAACATTGAAAATGCTTTGACCCATGATTGATTTCATGCAAAAAGAAGGAACTTAAACCTTATCTACCATTCAAGTCCTATTATGATAATATTGTAAAAGGGAGAGTCTTGCTTTATGTAGCTAAAGTTTTCTACCTTAGTATTTTATTTCCAAAGTCAAAAAACACAACTGACAGTTTGACTAAGAGTCAATTTCTTTCAGCAAATATTGTAAATTGATACCTGGTGTATATTTGTATTGTTTTGATAATCCATGGTGAACTGATTTCTACCCCTATAACATTAAAGTGTCATTTGAGAACAGAGAGATCTTATTTTCTCATGATCTTTTGCAGTCAAAGAAAAAAAAATCCTTGAGGTGTTTTTGGAGAGGTTTCATTTTGGCTATGTCTATACAATGTCTAAATAAACAGTAAGAGGTTGAAAAGTTCAGATGGTTCCCTTTGTTATTGGTGTTCTAGACACCAAAGTAGAGTTTGACTCAAAACAATATGCAAGTTCAGTCACAGTAATCTGTCAACTCAGCACAATTAGTCAAAATCTTGTGCACATTTTCAAGGTCTTTTGCTACTCAAAGACTTGCAAAGAGCTAGACTGTATAACATTCAAGTTCAGTGCTTAACAAACCTCAGTCTAGCATTTTCTCCCTTTGATATTTCTCCATAAAATCTCAGCAGAAATTATAAAAATTAGCAGCCCTTAGAATTTCAGCTGCTGGTTTTTTTTTTTTTTTCAAGAAAGTTTAAATTTCTCACTCTTCTTGCTGCTGTAAAAATAAGTGATGCTAATTTACCAAGAGTGTTAGCTAAGTTAAAGGCAATCTTTGCTTCCAAGGAGCTTTGCATTAGTGGGAGAAATGGTCTTTCAGGTGTCTAATAAAAAATAGATCCAGTCAAAGGGAATTCCATCGAACGGGGATGCCTGCAACATTTTGAAAAATAAAAGATCAGGACAATGAGCAGGTTACAGAAGAAAGAATATTAGGATCTGGACTTAGAGGATGAGAATTTCTCAAATGTAGGGGAAAGGTTCAGATTAAACAAACAAGATGAGTCACGTATTAATATACGATGTGGCACAAACAGATGACCCTTTGTGCCAGCGTGCATCTCCAGAGGTAGAGACAACACTGTCACTAACTTGCATGCTTGACTTTTCTCCAGAGCATATCATCTTGCAGTGATTTGAGAATTTTGCTTTTCAGTTTATACAGTGATTTCTTATACTTCATAACTTCCTCCTCTTTTCAGCTCCATTTTCTCATTTGTCCAGTGGAGTTAATACTCTTCCCTTATGGTTAACTTTTTCATCTGTCTGAATTTTTGTGTAAGTATATCTTTATATATTCATAAATCTCACTATTCTATTTGAACAACTGATAATTTCAAGTTATACAATCCTCTTGATTTTAGGATTAGATAGGTGAACACCTTTTTAAAAACCTACACATGACTTTTTTGCTGATTTCTGTTTTTCTTGCATTGGCGCAAAATAATATATGAAGAACTCTTGCATTTCAAGACTTTCAGGGTTTCCTTTGTCTCAAGTAAATAATCAGTTTATATCAATTCATGAAAATCAAATGGTTATTTTTCTGCAGAAGGTAGAATATGATATCCAGCTGTTAATTACTATTATTCATTATAATGTATGTGAGATTGTTTATAATTGCCTATTTCACATGCTTTAAATAGTGCATTATCTGCCAGAGATTGAGAAAAGAGACTTAATACGGAAAAGCTAAGATGTTGTTCAGAGATTTTAAAGTTTTAGATAAAAACTATAATTAGTGTAAGTTTATGTTTATTTATAGGGAGATAAAATTCATTTCTTGTATGTTACCTCCTATTGCAAATGTACCTAACAATGTAACTTTCAGGAAAATTAATGTTTCCATTTAAAACAGTAAATAAGTAAGTATCTTTTAACAAAAATCTGCCCATTTGATCCATCTAGATTTTCATCTATGTGTCTTCTCAACTTTAGAAAAATACCTTGACTCTGCCTATCTATGATGGCATTGAAACCCACTAGGTAAACAGTGGCACTTAACCATTAAGCCTTTAAAAAGTTTGAGAAAGTGCTTAAAAGCAGATAACTGCTGTCCCAGCAAAAGCCTGCTGTTGGTTTTAGTTAGCTAAAGCCTCTGGACTGCAGCACAGAGCTGATGCTGAAACCGTGTCTGCAAGTTCTAAACTAAATGAGTTTGATGGTGTCAGCTTAACTGGAGCCAAAATAAACCTACAGTATATGTTTATAGTGTCTGTTTTATACATGTCTGGAGCAGAGGAACTATTGAAGTTGAGTTACTTCTCACCCCTGGAGCGGGTAGTCCTTCAATGTCATGGCAAAGGTTACTGGCAGGTCACTGTGGAAAAGACACTGAAAACAGAATGCAGTTTCTAAAACCTGTCAGCTTGTCGTTTCTACCAAAAAGGAAACTGAAAATGTTTTTGTAACAAAAGCAATATTCTCATACACACTGCCAATCATATACACATTTATGCACATTTACATATTCAAGTTTAAAAAACTTATTCTCAGTACATATATAGATAATCAATTATAAATTGTACCTAAACACTACCATTGTATTTGGAAGTTGTTGGGGTTTTTGTTTGTTGGTTTGTTTTTGCTTAAAATTGTATGGACTACACTGAATAATGAAAACTTCACCTACATATCAATGCTCCCCAAAAAATACACCCATGTCATTGTTAACAGTGATTTTTATTGGCAGGTGCCAGGAGCTGGTGTATTGAATGTACAGAAACTTAAAAAAAATATTTCAGGGTATATCAAGCACATTAATGTATGCAAAATGGTCATGTTTTAAATTTAAAATTCCATTTCTTATTCTGCCTTCTTGTCCCTCACTTTTTTTAAAGTAAAGTTACCCAATATTGCTTTTCTTTAAGTGTAAATTTTATAATGGCAATTTACCCAGCTCCATCCTAATTACTACAAACTTGATTTTATTATTCAAGTTCCTGATGTGTACAAATAACAAATATGTGTCCACCTGCAGTATTGATCAACGCATTGCTCCAATGTCTACTTGCCGTTGCTATACTGACCTCTGCAGGCTCCTTAAGCTGGGAGCAAATGTTCGCTCTGTGACAAGTGCTGTCAGGCGCAGCTGAAGGAAACCAAGGAGTCCTTGGTCAGAAAAGACCTTTACACTGCTAAAAGTACTGATGAGCTTGGATTTTAAAAATTCTTTCTTTGATAACGAACCTGGCACACGTGTGTTACAAGGAATGATTTCAAAAACAAAGTTGATCACTCTCTGTTGTAGATACCTGCATGCTGCTGAAAAATCCCCTTTAAAAGTGAGCACTTTCCAAGAACATTTTTAAATTTTAAAACATTTTAAATTTCTGATATAGCAAAATATTGCTGATGAGTTAGTAGATGCAATGATTTAAATTTTAAAAATTCTTTGCCTATGAACTCTGTGTGCAACCTCTTTCCATTTTCCCATGTTACTACTTGCTAAATACCTTCGCCTTTAAGTTTGAGAATTACTTGCAGACCCGAACAAGATTACCTGCAAATTCAGATATAAATTTTAGAAGTATTAAATGAGTTTGTTGAAGTAGCCTAACAAAATTTAGTTTTATCAGTTATAATTGTACATTACCTTTAAAGAATTAGTCTCGTCTTTGTAGCTTAATTCTTTGTAGGTCTCAATAGTTTGAAATTTCTAACATTTATACATGCCCGACTATAACTTTCCAATTAGTCTTTGACACTTATTTTATACATATATATATCATGTGTAACTCATGGACCATTCCAGTTGCTTTATAGAGTTATGCCCTGAGCTTTATTTATGTTAGAAACAAAAGCATGTTGAACTGTGGCTCTGTGTATACCTATTTGTGGTTTCACGAATGATGGAACACAGAATACTTAAAAATTTGGGCCTGGAAATGTATTTTTGTCTGGTTTATGTTTTCCCTTGCTTTCTTCACATACCCTAATCTTAGTAACAATTTCATCAGTTTACTATAGCCTCTCAAAATATTTTCCTAAATAGGTATGGAGGATATTGTAGCAGTTTCCAGAATTCCACTAGTCTTACAATAACTTCTAAAATTAACTTTCATTAATACATCTTCGAGAATTTAATTGTGCTGGATTCGGTCATCTTTTATCCACGGACAGCCACGCATATGACGGTCACTAACAGTAGTTTATCTCAGCTTCACTGTTGATTGTTGAAAAACTGAAATGCTCCAAGGTTCACATTATAAAACATCACCATTCAGTGCATCTGTTCACAGCTTTTATTATTTCAGCCCCCAAAATGTACTTTTATAAAATAAAATGCTGAGATACAACCATGGCAAAAAACTGAACTCAATGCATAATACTTAGGAAATTTTAGACAATGAATCAGAAATTTTACATTGATTAGATATTGAATTTTCTTAAGGTATTATTGTTAATTTTTATGTATGCTGCTGATATAATTATGTAAAACCTTATTTAATAGAAATACACAGTAAACTGCATCCTGATTAAATGATAAAATGCTTGGAACTCCCTTTAAAATACTGCTGTGAGTGGCATTTGATTCTAGCAAGGAGTCGTAGATTAAAATATCAGTAAAACATTGTGTTGAAAAATCTAGATGACTGCATGGAGATACATCATTCTCAATTTTTCGAGTGTTTGAATGCTTCCAGTCAAACTAGAGGGTTACTAATTCATAACATCTTCCAGTTACCTCTAAACCATCCTATTAACGCTTAGCCTTTGAAATGATGACTCCTGATTCATTCTTTTCTGATATAAAAAAAAGCCACGCACTGCAGAACCAGCTAGCTCCCATGCTCACCCAGCACCTTGCCTCTGCTTCCTTTTGCTTTATGATCCAACACCTGATTTTCCAGATACGCTACTGTGTTCTTTACCAATCAACAAAGTATTGAGGAAGCTAAAGTTCTACTTCTGCTCTCAAGCATTTTCATATGACTTTAATTCCCTTTAAAATGTATTCCAGGATTATGAACAATGATAACGATTGGCTATAAAATCTGAAGCTTTATTAAAATTCATAACTTTTCAATATGGGAAAAACCACTGACTGTAAATACTTTAATCTAGTAGGTTTTAATGGTAATGTCCCATCTAAAATTGCATAGAACTCTAAGATTATATTTAGGAAGTCAAATTGTCACAAACACACTTGTATAAATATCAATTGAATTCGGGACAGAAATTTAGCTGCTTTAGCAAGGAATGGTGAAATCTCTGTAATCCCGTGTGTGAAATTGATCTTTATACTGATACTTTCTCAGAATGATTGTCAGCAAATTAAAGGATTGGTTTTATCAACAAATAAATAGCAGAATTTTAACTATGAATACAACAGAAGATTGATGTCAACCTCCATGTCCTGGAACTTCCCCTCGCTCCTTTAGCAGCACCACCTGAGGACTACACTGCATCTCTCAGAAAAGCAAACAAGACCATTGTCAAGTTCAAACTGCTCCCAAAGTCGGCTTCCAATGCCTTCTTCAACATTATCACAAAGAGCCCAAGTGTGAAACAAAACAGGGTCCTCCTAAACACCCTCTTCTTTTCTTGGTCAGTTAGGGGCAAGAGGCGATACCAGTAGCAGAAAAAGTCATAGTATTTATTATCAGCTTATTGCTGCCAAACCCTTTAAAATACTTCTGTTGTTTTGATTTTCTAAAACAAGTAACAGTAACGTACGAGGTAATATTCTTTCCCCATTTTACATTCACAGCGTAAGGCAAGAGATTTTCAGAATTAAGATGTTCTTGCATAATTTCATCATATGTTTGTATCAATACAGGCAATGATTTGTAATTACAACCTCACATGTACAAAATTATGTATTTTTTAAAATTTCTTGTATGTTCACTGAGCCCACAAATCTCTGTTTTATGTAATTCTGCTGTTTTAAGAAATTCTAAGTCACTTTCATTTTAAATTTATCCTGCTGAAATATTAGATTTATTGAGAGTGACATATAGTAGAATAATGACATATATAGCCACAGTTTGGGATGTCCATATATCAGGATAAAGATGTGAGTCCTACCTGCTACGCTTCCAATCCAGCTTCCTGCTAAATCACCTGGGAAGACAGTGGTTGATGATCCAATTTGGTCAATGCCACCCACACAAGAATCCAGGTTGAGTTCCTCGCTCCTGGCTGTGACCTGGCCCAGCCCCGGCTTTTGAGGACACTTTTGAGGACATTGTAGACGGACAATCTCTTTCTTTCTCTCTTCTCTTTTTCTCTCTCTTTCCCACTAAATATGTGTGTATAATAAAGAATTATATATATATATATATATATATATATAAAATTCTGTCTTCAAATAAATAAATGAAAAATCAGATATTTTTTGCTCAGATGTGTTATTCCCTCTTTCCCTGAATAAACCAAAATCAGGAAGATTAGGATAAAGTGTTTTGTCATCACCGTGCTGCAGCTTCTTCTGCCTGCACAGAGAGCCCTTAGAGGCACTCATTCCTGGCAATCATCTATTGACATCCAAGCATTCTGGCCCCTGCTATCCAGAATTCTCTTTAGACTCCAAGTCCAACCCCTTTGGTCTACTGTTCTGCACTCAGCGATTTCTTCCATGTCTCATGGAAAACATAGAAATTTTAATATTCCTCTCTTGGATCATCCTGAATCCAAGAGACTTTGAATGGCTAAGTCCAATCTAAACAATGATTTTTTTTTAATGTTGAAAAAGTCAAACCAAACAATTAAAGTTAGGGATTTTTTTACATATTACATACTAAAGACTTATTTTATTATTTATTTGAAAGGTAGAATTAAAGATGGAGAGATAGAGAGTGAGAGGTCTCTCATCCTCTGGTACATTCTCCAAACAATTGCAGTGGACAGGGCTGGGCCAGGCAGAAGCCAGGAGCCAAGAGCTTCTTTCTGGTCTTCAGTGTGGGTGCAGGGACCCAAACACCTGAGAATAAAAAGTGAAGCAACTGGGACTTGAACTGACACCCAATGGGATGCCAGCATTTCAGGTGGTGACTTAGCGTGCTAACAGTGTGAGCCCCTATGGTTGCTTTTAATAATATATTTGTATTTTAATTTCAGTACCAAAAAAAAATTTTAGCTTTGAAAAAAAATTGAATCTAGTAGAAGTGCTGAACAAAATCCCATTTTATATATACATTTTAATTAATTTGTTATTATTTCATGATGTAGTTCCATAGGCTTTGGGATTTCCCTTCCTCCCCCCCTCCACAATTCCCCACCCCCACAAACACCGATTTCCCGTGTATTATTTCAATAGTAAGTACTTCATAAACAGTCTTAAGTCCATCATTCAGTTATTTAAGTATATTCTTACATTGTAGGTGTGGACAATGGCAGAGAGCTCAGCATTCTATTGTCAAGATATATTTAACAGTTTCATTAGGAGTCCAGCTTTAACTTGAAAGTAGATATGCTTACTGCACTGTATCTTCACATCTGGCTGTGATAATTTCGCTTAAACAGTTACTATTCATCCCGTTAAATGAAAAGCCATAAAACAATCAACAACAGGATAAAAAAATAGAAAATTTACCACAACACAAAGCTAAATAACATGCTACTCAATGACCAATGTGTCGCTGAAGACATGAAAAATAAAATCAAAAATCTTCTTGAAAGATGGCTATTAAAAATAAAAATAATTATTTGAATATGGCTTAATAAACTTGTTAGAAAAGCTGAATTTCTGATTTTTTTTTTTTTTGGATCTCAAGTATAGTCAAGTTCTTATGGTCACTGTATATAGCACATACAAAAATATGGCTATCCACTGCCCCCCTAAAAATAGAGAAAAATATGTACTGTGATGTTATCTCTGAATAGTGGATGGAAAGTACGGAGTTCATCTCACAAGAGATCATGTCCTGAGGTCTTTATGATGAAGACAATGTGGCATTTAGAAATAAAATTCAGAAGTAAAATATATAAAACTCATGGCTGTCTTACTCTGTGGTACTTTGTTAATATCTTGGATATTTTGCTTTCTTTAGCTTTACCATAAGTAAGTAATTTTTATTTTTATTTTGCAATCGTATTTGTACAGATACACTGCATAAATTAATTTTTATAATTCCACCTAGACTGACTCCGAGGATTTTTCCACTTCTGAAGCTCCGGCTGATCAAGATCATATTCTCTCTGCTGTTTGATGGGATGGCTGGAGCATTGGTAGAGAACAGTTTTATGTTTTTCCTTTCATAGGACCTGGTGGGACTCGTGTCCAGTCAGCATCTTCAGCAATTTGAAAACCCACTGCCATCACTCACACACACACACACACACACACATACACACACACAAATACCACACACCACACACACACACATACCACACACACACACCACACACAACTACAGTATTAAAGGACCATCACACACACACCACACACACACACAACTACAGTGTTAAAGGACCATCACACACACACACATACATCACACAACTATAGTGTTAAAGGACCATCACACACACACACACCACACACACAATACAGTGTTAAAGGACCATCACTCACACACACACGCACATACACACATACACAACACACACACAGCTACAGTGTTAAAGGACCATCACACACACTCACGCACGCACACACACACAGACTACAGTGTTAAAGGACCATCACACACACACCACACACATACACACATACACAACACACACACAGCTACAGTGTTAAAGGACCATCACACACACTCACGCACGCACACACACACAGACTACAGTGTTAAAGGACCAAGCCTCAAGTATGCTGCTTATCCTGACTACAATGTGCTTCTTTGTCCAGTAAGAGACCAGAGCATCGTTGTGTGTATTCAGTCCTAATGGTAATTTAATCCTACCAACACATGTAACCACTTAATTCTTTACCATATTTTGACTGGGGTCAGAACGGCTTTATGGAGTGATCAAGTTTCTCTGCCTCAATCTAATACATGAAAAGAAAAGAGAGAGATGGTCAAGTAGCGCTAAAGCAATTTGAAGTGATAACTGTCTTTTGCAAACCAAATAATTATATATGAAGTCTCTATATTATAAAACTTATAATATTTTTATCTCGAA
Organism: Ochotona princeps; assembly: GCF_030435755.1. NCBI lineage: Eukaryota > Metazoa > Chordata > Mammalia > Lagomorpha > Ochotonidae > Ochotona > Ochotona princeps. The sequence goes on along the minus strand of NC_080856.1, from coordinate 11,314,678 downwards.
CATTTTTGTAAAAATATTACTCTCACACCCATGAGACCATGTAAGTCAGAACAATATGTCTAGGCTATTTTTTAGCTGATCTGAAATTATTCAGGTGTGTCTAATGGAAAAGTCATAAAAATTTTTCAAACTCTGGGAGACTATGTGATGGGGAATTAAAAGAGTAAGTTTTTTCACATTTATATTTTCAGATTCCTTTTTTTCTATCACTTTGTGATAAAATGCAGAGTGAAATGGAAAATGTCTAAGAATCACAAGCCCTGTGTTTTACCCATGCTATTAACCAGTTGTCAAAGTTACGATGGGACTAATAAGTTTGAGTTTGATTTTCCCTGTGTTTCATTTAAGACATCAGCAGTACAACATTCCTTTTCTCTTTGAATATAGCAAACTTGACATCTTTGTGATTTTGAATAATAGGAAAGGATCACAATGGAGGAGTAGACATCAGATTTAGACAGAAGTTTAGACAGCTCTGACCCTGACATTAGGTCACAGGAACAAAGAGTGAAAACAAAATGCAGTTGTTGGTGGACTGAACTAAACGTCAGTTTCAGCTTCAGTTAGTGTCCCATCTTACGAAGATAGAACTTGAATAGCCCCATGAGATTCAGAAGTTATTTAAACACTTGCCTTAAATAAAACACAAGATGCTATACTTCAATAAACATGTAATTATAAGTGGCAAACCTGAAGTCCAACTATGTGAATTAAATGTTATGCATTCATTATACCCATTTTTTTTCATCCACAAGTATACAGAAATTGCGTATTACCTGTTCAAATTTGTTTTGGTGAAACTCTATGTTGTTTTTCTAATTTTAAAGGGAAAGTCCTCACCTATCAACTTGAACAGCACACACACACACACACACACACACACACACCTCTCAAAGGATGATAATAAGAGCAGTACTAGTTGGGTTGATGTGAAAATTGGAGAACTACACAACTTGCTTAGATGACAGACTGGGCAAAGCTTCTAGAGAAAACCCTAATAAAGATCACATAAAACCTACTGTGCATCAGGTATTGTTCAAAGCACTTTATATACATTAAGTCAATTAATGCTCACACACAATAAAGGAAGATGAATTCATATCTCCGACGGGGCAGAGTCACGTAAGGGTTAAGTATCTTCAAAATACACACTTTTCTGTTGGTTGTTTAGCCAAACTAGGACAGTTATGTATTTGAATTTTTTAAATTCTTTTTCTCTTACAGCCTCGTAGTAACTACTTAATTATTATTTGTGAAAATTTTGATTTGAAAAATCATTGTATTTCAACTTATCCATGTTTTACATATATATGTAAATACGTATATATTGGAATTTCAGAGCAATTTTCTGTTGATTCAGAAGTTGTTGCCCTGCAAGCCAATAGATCGAAGTCATTTTAATGAACCTGAATCTCTATCTTCTAAAATGGACAGACATTTACAAGAATTTATGGAAAGAATTAGACTAGGGGAAGATGCTGTAATTAGGTGTATAATAAGAGCATCACCATTTGCAATGCATCCTACAGAGGGATAGCCGCCTACCATGATTTAACTAGGATTGGGCAAATGTGCAGCCCTCAGCGCCATTTATGAATTAATCAGGTGCACAAGCACCTCTTAGGAGCCGTCACACTGAGTGAGGAAATCTCCTAAGGGACATCATATTAAAACAGTCCTACAAAACTCATTAGTAGAAACTACGTCTTCCTATTTTTAATTTAAATATATAATAGAAAAAGAAACAACCTTTTCCAATCTATCACTGGACTTGAATTAGGGTCATTGAGATGCAGGAATTATTAAAAGTTTTGTTTAGTTTCTGAATAAATGCATATTTTATATCCACACAATTCCAGAATTGAAAGAAATATGGAAGGACCACGGTGATGAAACGAATAACAATATATAAAACACATATGTCTTACGAATTTCCAAACAGAGGCACATACGAATTGTTCTGTTCAGACTGAAAGTAAGAAACTGAGATGATTAAAATGATCTCCATGCCAATACCAATGTCATTTGACTTTAATCAGTCTTGAAACTGAACCAAAAATTAGGTAAATGTGTGAAAAACTCATTTTTTAAGCTAAGATATTACAGAAATGCTTTTATAGAAATACTTTTTAATGCTCTCAGGCAGAAAAGGTAATATAAAATATCCAATACTGAATTCAACCTGAAACAAGGGTATACACTTTAAGAGTTATTAGCGCCCTGTAAAGTATGTTACATCTGACATTCCTGATGCCTCCGTTATTAAACAGCTACTGGTATGCACTGATTTTCTTATAAAATTTAATAATGATAATGACCTTTCCTTTAGGAATTGGGTTTTCATGCTGAAAACACAGGTAGCTGTATAAAACTTGATGCCAGACACAGACTGCAGCAGACTGTTGAGTTTTTATAGAGAAAGAACTTGAAATACATTTTTCACCTTGGACTTTGAACATTGACATGCCATCATGGTCATCAAATGTATATATTCCAGTTTATAGTGAATATAATTAGTGTTCCACTCAATTTATTACCTGATTCATTGTCCTTATGCCCCATTGCATCATTCCAGTACAGTGATTTGCACACCAGAGAATCCTATTAAAGGAAGAGAAGCTGATGATACACATTTCTTTTCATGTCACTTTGTTCTGTTTGAAAAGTCAGATTGAGCCAAATTTGTATGGCCACACAGAGACTAGTAGTTTGTAGATATCATGCCACAATCCTTAACCTTATTCAAAATCCATGATAGATGATGAGAATTCAGGAATTGGATAGTCCTATTATCATTGTTTTATTTTCCTCTGCCTCAGAAAACTTGACAGTTCAACTTAACTCTTGACCTTCACGTGTTGACAACGCCTATTTCTATAAACTTTTGAAGCCTGTGATCTCTCAAATTGAATGTTGTAAACCCTCTTAGTTTGTGTTATTTTGTATAGCATAAAATTCTGAGTGAATCAAAGCTATATCCTGAATGATCAGTCCTTCCTGAAAGGTTGAGATGATCCTTCATCACGGTGAAATTCACTCAGAAATATTTTAACACTGTATTGAGTTGTCTTAATAGATTTGCATATAAAACCTTCACAACTGACAAACGATGATAAAACTAAACATTCATTAGTGGAGACAGTGGAGATGGGAAGGAAGGCTGACTACCACAGGTACAGCACATCAAAGATTTGTCCTGCTTACTTTAATTTTTTTTAGAAATAATTAGCATAGAAGACATTCCACAAGGTGACAGACAACTTTTTTTCATATCTATTTATATGGTTTTAAATATTCATTTATTTATTTATTTATTTGAAAAGCAGAGGGGGGAGAGAGTGCTAGCTCTTCCATCTTATAGTTCATTGCCCCAATGACCAGATTTAGACTAGTCTGAGTTCAGGATCCAGGATCTTCTTCCAGGTCAACTTAGTAGTAAATTCTGGAAATTAGTTAATTGCCAAGATTTTTTATGTGTGGAGTGGCTTGAAATGACCCACTAGAAAATATTATAAGACTCACTAAGAGAATGTAGAGCCTCTTCTCGGGCAATGATAGTATCAAGGGGAAAAAGGGTAATTGTGCAGCTCCTGGGACAGAGGGTCCTTATTGAATGATGGAGTGATATTTAAAATGGAGGAGGGCCTGGCACAGTGGCCTAGCACCTAAAGTCCTCACCTTGAACCCACCAGGATCCTCTATGGCACTGGTTCGAATCCTGGCAGCCCCACCTCCCATCTAGCTCCCTGCTTGTTGCCTGAGAAAGCAGTCAAGGATGGCCCAAAGCCTTGGGATCCTGCACTTGCGTGGGAGACCTGGAGGAAGTTCATGACTCCTGGCTTCAGATCGGCGCAACTTCAGCCATTGCAATCACTTGGGGAGTGAATCATTAAATGGAAGATCTTCCTCTCTGCCTCTCCTCCTCTTTGACTTTGCAATAAAAATAAATAAATCTTAAAAAAAAAAAAAAAGAACGAAGGAAGCATCCACCTAACAGAAGTCCAGGCTACTGCTTAGACTCACAACACTGGCACTGAAGAAAGGCAACACGCTAATGAAAGAAGGGAATTTTTGTTTTTGTGTTTTAAGATGAGATATGAGTAAAAGCAAGAAATTAAGCAAGGGTTAAATTAGTTTAACTAAAAAGTTAAATTATTTCATTCTTCCATACAAGAGATAACAAAACATAATAAATAATATAATGTCCAATTGAAATTAATTTGAGTTTTTTTAAAGGGGGATTAGAGACCCACAATAGAAACTTGTTAACACTAGCCTCTAGATATAGGCTTCTAGCCCAGCCAGTTGACAGCGGAGAATGACCCAAGTGCTTAGGTCCATGTATCCACATGGGAGACCTAAAGAAGCTCCTGGTGCCTGGCTCGCATGCAACCCCGCACTGTCTGGTGTGGGGAGTAAACCAGCAAATGGAAGCTATCTCTCTCTGTCTCTTCTTATCTCTCTGAACTCTCCTTCTCAAAGAAACAAAATCTTTCTTTAAAAGAAAAGAGAGAGAGAGAGATGTATATAACCCTAGATCTGTAATCAGTGTTTAAGACGTGTTGGGTATGCCTTGATCAAATAATCAAAGGTGTGTATATGAGATCCAGCTCCTCCTGTGACTCAAATTTCCCACTAATGTGCACCTTGGTATATTATGTTCAAATACTTGGACTGTGCCACACCTGTGGGAACCTGGATTTTGTGCTAGGCTTTCAGCTTCAGCCAGCCTAGTAGAGACCTGGCAGTTATGATGCCTGGGGAGTAAACCAGTAAATGAAGGATTTCTTTCTTCCTCTCTCTACCTTTCAAATAAAACGAAAACAAAAAACTTCTAGAAGGATTCTGGTTAAGACACCTATGTGCATTTACAATGAGTTTTATAGATTTGAGGCTCTCAATTTCAGCTGCCAAATAGTGCAAACCCTGAAAATTGGCAGCGATGGCTTTTGGGACAGCTACGTGGTGGAAGGTAATTAAGAAGTAACCATTGGATAGGAGAGCTCTCTTTGTCCCAGTCTTAATAATATACCTAAAAATATTCTAATGAAAAACTTACTGTTATACCTTGCTATAAAGATTCAAAGAAACACTATCTATAGAATTGTGTACAAACGACATTGAAGATCATTCTCTGGACACAGAAAGACAAAACGTGAAAAGAGGGAGAAAGATTATATCACACAAATAAAATCATGTTGGTCTTTATAAGAAAGGAATGAGAGTTTCATCTCTTTTTTAGCATAGAAGATATGAAATGGGAAGACTGGTGAGATGGTTTGGTTCGGTGACATAGCAAGCTACTTCCCTGCCTAGAGCTTGCAACCCACCTGGCCATTGATGCAAGCCATAGCTGTGGTTGCTCCTGTTCTGATCCAGCCCTTTGTTTGTGGCCTGAGAAAACAGTGGAAGATGGCTCAAGACTTGGGCCCCTCTACCCACATGGTAAACCCAGGTCTGATCAGCCTCAGCTGTTATGGCCCTTTGGGGAGTGAACCAGCTAATGGATGTCTCTCTGTGTGTGTCTCTGTTCTCTGTAAAATCTGTCTTTCAAATAAAAACAAGCAATTTTTTTAAATGACTGGTGAAAAAATTATGGAACTAAAATGAGGCTAACCAGGGAAAAGGAAGGGCAAGCAACAGCTCAATGGGTAAGCTCCAGCTATCATCTCCCCCAGAACACACCAGAACTTCCCCAAAGCATTTCATGAATTAGAAATATTCAAGAGATTTGTCCCTACTCAGTACACTTATTTTCTTTATTTATTTTTTCTCCTTCCAACTTTTTACTTTTCCTTGACTTTTTTTTTTCTTACTTTCTCCAAGACTAGCATGCTAGTGGATAGTGGACAAACGGTTCTAAGAACCACAAGATGTTACATTTCAATGATTAATTCCCCACACATTTATTTAATCAAGCCAGAGCATGTTTTGAGTCTGCTTTGAGTTGCCAGGGGTGAAAGTTTCTCATTATTTATTATTCCCCTTTAGTTACTTTGAGATTTTTGTCTCACTGTGTGTCCTTTGACCTATGTATCCAATTTGCATAAGAGTCCATGAAATTGTCTTTGGCCACCAAGACCAGATTGGTCCCAAGTATCAAGTGGATAGAATCATAATTCTCTTCCTAAGACATCAATTCATTTTGAAATTTAAAATTAACCTCATGTAATGTTAGCTTTCAACAATTTTTAAAGCCTGTTTGTTTTCATTAATTATACCCAAAATACGTTTTCCTGGTAATGGTGATACTGTTGTGTATTTAAAGCTGAATTGTTACTATTGTTATAAATTATTAATTTAGGATTACCAAAAAGAAAATGTTCCTTTAAAATACTGACAATATTGTAAGTATTTCCTATTGGCACTAAAACAACACAATTTTATCACATGGAATGAACACACAAAAGTGTTAATTCGTAATGTGCTTATGAATTTCAGTTTCACTAAAAACCTACTGATAAACCTACTGATTCATTCACTATCTGAGAAAATTAAAGGAAATATAAATTCTTTAATATTTTAAAATCTTCATTAGAGTTTCATGATATATTAAACTATAACAATAATTTTTTTGCTTTTTATAAAGTTTACTATCAAACCCAAGTTAATAATTTTAAACCTTTCTCTACTATCTGCCCAAAGCAATCTTTTGCTTGTATTCCATGCTAAACGCATATACAAATTTCATGCCTTTGTTGAGAATTCAGTTAGGCAAGGGAAAATTTAACAAGCAGTAAACCATCCTGCAATATGGAAATAAAGTGGAGTTTTGTTTTCCATCTTTTCCTGTTTTCAGTGTCAACCCTTACCAAGTGTAACTTGGCGCCCACTTCCCTCCTGTGGCGACCCCAACCTTCTGCCCCTCATCTCTTGGTGCCTGAGATTGGCTTTGTCTGTTCTTAACATTGAAATAGCACCTTAATATTATTAGACAGATTTATTTAATAAAAACCACATTATTTCTAAATGGCATTCACCTCTCAGAAGTTTAAAGAGCTGCCAGAAACTTACCCCAGCACTGACCTTGCTTTCTTTAGTAGAGTACAAGCTTTCAATAAAATCCTCTGACAATCAACAGCAAAAAAAAAAAGCTGCTTGTCTCACCTGAATGTATAATAACAAGGGTAAGTATCCTTGTACTGCTCTATATGGACATATTTATATAAGCACACAGCCTTTTGGGGTTGTTGCCTAGTTCAAAAACACACATTCCAAATGTCCCTTACATTCAAATCCAGCAAGCTATGGTTTGTTTTGATCTGTAAAAAAATGTGCTTGGAGTTTGAATATATCTGCAGACCTACGTTATGTATTACATGCAGCTCAATTTTAATGCAAACTGACTTCTCTTCTCTACCTAGTCACTCACCATGGCTGTCAGTCAGCAGGATCTGTGCATAGACCTCCCCTGTTAACAGTGGCCGCTCGAGAATGGATTTGTAACCTACTCAGCTGGCTACAGAAAAACTCAGACTGTATTTCAAACCAAAATAAAAAGTTTCTTCAGTGGTAGTTCTCTATTCCTTACCGTCTCTGCTCACTAGTGCAAACAAGCAATCTAAAGAGAGAGATGTGTATTAAAACTTTAGATTTGTAACTAAAAATGTGAATTGTCAACATAAAAGTGTGCATGCTTGCATATGAGGGTGGGTATATGAATTCCAGAACTCCTTTTCAGGGCCAGTACTGTTGCATTACAGGTAAAGCAGTACCACCATACCATATGGGGTTTGATTTGAGTCCTGGCAGCGCCACCTCCAGTCCAGCTTCATGTTAAGTGCTTGAGAAAGCAGCAAAAGTTGTCTTAAACGTTTGGGTCCCTGCACCCATGTAGGAGACCTAGAAAAAGCTCCTGACTCCTGGATCTGAACTGGCCCAGGTCTGGCCATTGTGGCCATTTGTGCAGGGAAACAGAAGACTCTGTGTGTGTGTGTGTCTAAAATTCTTTCAAATAAAAATTGTATTTTATAAAAAAAAAAAACCTTTCCTTCAAAGAAATTTTATGAGACATTGTTAACTTTCTGTTATCCAAGGATTGGGTGGGTGGCTGGGTAGACAGTGTGTCCTATGGAGTTAATCTATTACATTTGATGACAAGGTAGCTTCAACTGTACATTCTCACCCACCTTTTGACGGTCTACCTTTCAGGATTCAGAACAAAGCGCATGTTTACCTTGAAAATATCCCTAATTCCTCTGAGCCAATTTAGATATCCCTCTAGGGCTCTCTGTATTTTCAGAGCAATGTTTGCCAAATGCCAAGAACTGGCTCTGTGATCCTGTGTCCCTACTATACAATTTTGAGCATGTTGAACACCCAAAGTAGTATTCAACAATGCTACTAAGTGCATTAAATTGAAAATTCATATTCACTAAAAACTTATTCATGTCCTACGCCACTTCTCTGTGGTGCTCTTCTTAGCACTCAAGCCAAACAGCCTCTTTCTTCTCCAAATTCTTTGTTGTATGTCCAACTCGTTTGTTTTCACTGCTGTGTGGTACAGTCCTCTCTGCCCTTGTATTTTCTACCTAATAAGAATGAAAATTTCTGAAAGATCGAAGAGTCTGACACAGCCCAGAGGCTGGCACAGTGCTTGCATTACGGTCAGTGCACTGAATAGAGATTTGACCAAGATGAGTTGAGTTCATTCTGGTACCCTTCCCTGATATTAAGTGGTTTTAATATTTTCTAACTTAGTCGTGTCAAATTAAAGTCTTTTTCTTGTTTATCCTTGATTGCTACTGACACCCAAGCACACAAATAACCAAAGCACTCCTCATCCTGGGAAAAAAATCATTGCCTTTCACCTCACCTCTTGTCTAAAAAAAAAGCACACCGTCCCTATTACATTCATTTAACAGATGCTTCTGATGTGTATTTAAAGTGTTCTATGCATTCAGTCGTTAAAATTACATAAACTAGCCAAACTTTAAACTGAATAACAGGGAAACATGGGTTGTAATTTATTTTGGAGAAATTGCTGTTAGCCTGACTACAAGGCTCATCTTCAAACATGAATCTGGAGGGAAGGTGAGCAGGCTGACCTCAGCAGGAATGGTTGTGAGTAGATAAAGGCAGTGATGAGAGCTCTCAGAGGTGGGTCAGCTCAGTGACTTTTGACCGGCTCCCAAACACAAGCTGTGACAACACAAGTATTCCTTCATTTTCCTTATTATTTGGATCCTCAGCTCTGATTCACTTTTTTCAAAATTTATTTTGGAGCCAACGGCGAGGGGCAAGTGAAAGGCTACCTGGGGCTGATTGTGATCAGCAGCAGGGTCTCGCATCCAGGAACACGATTGCTCTTGTTCACAAGAGGATGTTTATAATACATCTAAACACACCTGCCAAAGGGTCTTTCGGGAGACTGCAGAGCAAGGGCAGAAAGAAGAACGTAACTTAAAAAAGACACCTTGGTGGTTTAGAAAGTTCTTTAGGGGAAGGTTTTCCTTCTGTGTTGTTCTTTTCCATTCTGTATAAACTATATTTTATTAGGAATCAGTATATGAAATTACAAACATGCTATTTTTTCTGTGTTTAAATAACTGCAGGCAAGGCCTAGTTGCTTTCTACCACCTGACTGCATAGTCCTGTTTCGTTCTCATTTAGTTGCCTAAGAATAACTCATCTCAGACTCCTGGACTTGATTTTCGACCCTTTATTGAATCCTTTGAGGACCAGGGCTGAAAAATAACACTGTCGAACAGACTCCAGTGCACCTGGACTATGACCCTCACTTACTCCGTGATCTCGGGAAGGATATTTATACACTTTGAGGTAAAATGAACAGTAGCACTGGCAAAGGACTGTGATAGGCTCAATGGCTAAATTCCCTATATTCTTATCCGTGTGCGTAAGGTCAAGTCCTACTCCACTTCTGATTTCATTTCCTGCTAATGTACACAGCAGGAGGTAGTAGGTGACAGTGAATTAGCTGTTTCCTTGACACCCATGTGAAGCTCTGGGCTCCTTATTTAGAGCTGACCTAACTCTAGCCATTGCCAGGTTTTGGTGAGTGGACCAATGAATAGAAGATACCTCTGTTTTTCTCTTGCTCTTTCAACTAAATAAAAATAAATAAATTAGTAAGCCTTAAAACCACAAGTTACACTTCACAATCATTAACAAAATTTTGCATCAAAGGATGTGTCTGTAATAGACAAATGTTCAATTCTCACCATGTGGACACTTGGTTGTAAATTATTCTTTAGGAAAATCATGTGGTTTTGCTTTACAAAAGTGAAGATTACATATCATTCAACACATCATCACAAAGCTCTTTCTATTTGAAGAGGTCAAAGTCGAGATATAACTTGTAACCCCACTGAATTCTATGCCTGGGAACAAAGGGTAATTTTAGCTCTGCAATCCTCAGTGGGTATGTAAATGAATCCTGCTGAAATATTCAGAGGCTGATACCAATACAGAGTGAGTGCAATAATCTAAATGTGCCGCTGCTTTCCCCCGCCACTAATTACTAGCTTTAGGCCTTTTTCACCAATATTTTGTCTCCTTGCTTTTGCAGCATAGACTAAATGGACACCCAACTGTAGAAGATCACCATAATTTCTTACCGTAACTTAAAGCATTGTCTTGCTTTGATTGGGTTTTTGTTGCTTCACTTGTGACCAGCAAGAGTCAGCTGATGCAAGTCACAGTTTCTATAGGCTAAATGACTATTTGCTCTGTGGCAATGAAAATGACTCCAACTCTGGAAAGTAATCAAGAGTGATAAGGAAAATCAAAACTAGTACAGGTCAGAGAGCACATTCTTGTGCACAGGAACAGGGAGTGGCATTATGTGTACAACAGCAGCTCTATCGACACCCAAATGTCACTCTCTTACATAAAACTCAATGAAAAGCAGGGCAGGTATTGTGTTTGGTCTATACTTTCTCTCTAAGCCTCTAAAGCAATTGTCCTTCCCTAAGGATGTGTTCCTTAGAGAACCTCTCCTGGGTATTCCACAGCCCTTTCATTCAACATTTGGCATATTCACACTTTTGTTCCTATAGTTTTCTCATTTTCCTCTGTCATGGCCTGGAAATTCCATCTAGAAGTTGTTACTGACTTCCTAAAACTTTGAAGAAACCATAATGGAAATGATTGTTCTATGTCTTCAATGCAATGAAGCTAAATGGTGTTTTCACTTTTCATAAAATAATTCTTATCATTGTCAATTCCAGCCAGTCTGCTTTCTCGTTTCCTCCAAGGGTCCAAAAATCATTGGTTATGTGGAAGGGCTAATCCAATTAATATTTAAAACGTTTACTTAGAAAGAAACTTCTCCTCTCATATACAAAGGCTGTGTCTTGCCAAAGCTTGCTTGATGGTTATTTCTTTTACCCAGGCAGGCTCTTTCTTTGAGACACTCTACTAGCTTTCTTTAAAAATAATAACAATAATAAAGGATTTCCATGCTTAGTGAAAAAAGCCAGTCCCAAACAAATGCCATGTGTTCTCTCTGATAGAAGACAGCTTCTGGGCAAATTATGAGGTAAACAGATGTAGCTAATCGAGTATATCCATATACTCTCACAGACAAATGATATAACGGAGACTCACACACTGAGAAGCTAAGTTGCGTTACAATAATCTGTATTCCTGAATAAAAGTAGGATTTCAATCTTGAAATGCATGACTGTACTCATACAGTGTTATATTAGGTTTTCTACCTCTAGCTATACCTAGCACATCGGATACACTTACCAGCAGAAAGTTAATCTTGTAACTGTGACTAATGGACTATACTACTGTGATCATTTGGGGAACAATAGTGGTGGTATGGCAGGGAGGGAGGATTGAAAGAGGGAAAAAGAACCCCTATTCTTACAAAGCTTAAAAATACAGCAATAGCAATCAAATGGATTCCTGATAAACCCATTTCGCCAACACTGTTAGCAGAGGCAGATTCAGATGTTGACCCAGCTTATCCTTGAGCCATACTGTGTGCCACAGATGTTAACTTTGGAAGAAAGAAAGAGTCATTTTTCTGCTATTGGCTTTTACAAGACTTTCACTATTATTTCTATGCAAAATAATCCCTTTTTATATGTTCCCCACGAAATAAATGTGATGATGGTAGAGGTGGATATGCCTACAAAACCCACTGCCGTCTTCACAACTTTCCCTTTGTCCTATATCCACCTGTCCTCTTCAACTCAAAGAAATTCGGACTCAACATCTACTTGTAGAGTCACAGTTTCTTAATTATGCATGAGTCTTAGGAATTAAGAGAATCAAAAGAGCAAATCAAATTGGGGGAAGCATTTAAATGCTATTTTAACCTAAAACTTTTATTATTTATGAAACAATATACAATAGGATAATAGAATTTCTATCAACAGTATTAATAAGTAGTGTACCTTGAATGTGCATGTATTTGGAACTGTGCTAAGCACTGTGTATGTTTGTTCCCACATAATTCTCGTAACTGACAATAGATGATAGAAGAAAGTCTCAGCAACATTAATAAACTAAAGTTAACAAACTAGCCAATGGGAAAACAAGGGTTCAGATGCCGGCCTGTCCAATCCTGAAGCTTTTCTTCACTGCACTCTATTGTTTGTTTTCCTTTCTTCCCTCCCTCTTTCTCATTATTCCTTCCACACACATTTATTACATACCTTTTGAACCTGTGAAATATCTTCTATGTTTAAAGAACAGATGCAAGGGTCAGCATGGGATGATTTGAGCCTCAACAGCCCTTCTGATACAGCATCCAGCTAATGCACCTGGGAAGGCCATTTTCTTTTAAAAAAAATGAAAAGATCTAACAGAAACAATCATCCCACTCTATAGAGACAACCAGTTTTTAAAAAGACCATGTGCCAACTATTGATCTTAACAACTACTTACATACAATTTACTTTGTATTAGGTATCATGAGTAATCTATATATGATTTAAAGTACATGAAAATGTACATAGGTTATATTTAACTATCATGCCATTTTGTGTAAGACACTTGAGCATCTAAAAATTGTGATCTCCACAAGGCGGTCTTCTGTGACAATTGACAAACAACAAGGTTATTGAGAAAACATCTAACACAATTTTTTTAAAGCAAGCTTGTAGTTATTTGTTCTTTGAAAAGTATAGTGAAAGAGAGAGAGAAAGAGAGAGAGAAAGAGAAAAGAGAGAAAGAGAGAGAGAGAGAGAGAGAGAGAGAGAGAGAGAGAGAGAGAGAAAGAGACACAGAGAGGGCTTCTATTTGCTGATCCACTTCCCATATATCACAACAGTGAGAGCTGGTCCAGACCTAACAAGGAACCAGGAACTTCATCCTGGTCTTTCACATGGATGGCTAGGCATGACTGTGGAAGAAGTCAATATTTTGTGGAGTAGCTCAAGTTTTTGGGAAGGGGAATTGGGTTTTATTAATAACTCATTACAATACATAATAATTCAAACTTTTTCTCTTGACAGTCATTTAAAAGATTCATGTGTTATAACATGAATGCAATGACACATACACAAAACACTATGTGCAAGAAAGGTATTTGACACAGGGCTACCTTTAGCCTAGTCTAGCCTGTTGTCCTCCATCTTCAGGAATAATCACCTGTAGGTCAAGCATCCCAAGACCAAAATCTAAAATACTCCAAAATTTTAAATTTTCTGAGCATAAGCATGACATCACAAATGGAAAATTTTAGATTTGAGATCCTAGAATTGGTTGTGGTGTGAATGTGGGTAGAGGGACTGGTATTGTGGCACAAAGTTTAAGCCACTGCTTGTAACATCAAAAACTAAATTGGTTCTCTGCCAGCCAGTGGGAAGCCAAGATGGAGGATCTCATCCAGTCCTGTTGTCAGAATTTAGAGAGAGAATCAGTGGACGGTAACTATCTCTATGCTGCTCTTTCTTTCTCTTTTTTCCCTGTATCTTTCCCATTCAAATAAATAAATCTTTTTTAAAATGTAGGCATACTCAAATATGGCAAACATTTACTTTAAAGCTACTACATAGGGGCTATATAAAATCCAAAAGAATTCAATATTTTAAAATGAATTTTATTTGCAAGATACCTCATTGTGTGTTTCTAAATTATAAAAATCAAGAAATTTCTGGCACCATGCATTTGGCACAAAAATGTTCAACTTGTATTTTCAGAAGGGCATCTTTTTCTTTCCTCCCCATCGTAAGTGAAATCTTCTTAAAACTGCATCTTTGATAAAATAAAACAATTGTTCATGATAAAAAATATAATGCATCTCAGGTTACAAAACATGCCAGTCTTCCTTAAGAATCTATGCCATTTAGTTCCAAAACACCTAATTATCACATCTAGAACATATATTTTCTTCCACAAATTTTAGAAATATAACTTCAATTGATGTTAGTGATACCTTTTTATAGCATATGGCGATATGAATCTTTATATACCGGTGTAATCATCGTCTACCATCAAAATCAAGATATAGCATAGTTTCATCATTCCCCAAATTTCCTCATGTCTATTTGTAGTCCATCCTTTACCTCACTGTTACACCATAGCAAGTACTAAAAGTGCTTTTTGTTTGTTTGTTTAGTTGTTTGTTTTTGTATTGAGGGCTTTTTCTTTGTTTATTTTGCTAGTAGCTATCTTTTCAGAGTCTTAGCCAGGAATTATCACATATTATGTGTTAACCTTTTAAAATGTTTTTCTCTGCTAAGAATACTGTATTGAATTCTTACAAACTGTCATATGTTTCAGGTTTTTCCTTTCATTCTTTCTTTATTATTTCACTGTATGGATACAGGAGAGTTAGTACAATGCAAAGACATTTCATCTTTTCCACTCTGCAGCAAATATGAATAAAACCAGTATAAACTTTCACTTGTAAGTATTTGTGTAAATGCAAATAGTCAACTCTGTTACGTAAATACCTGGATTTTGAACTATATTCACCAATTTAATGGTTTGTTTACCATACTAGATTGTATAGTAAAGGCAGGTTAAACGTTTGCGCAAATCCTCAACTGATTTCTAAAGCAGCTGTACTTTCATTTTCCACAGCAATGCATGAGAATTTGAGTTGTTTTACATCCTTCACAGCATCTTTAAAACATACCCTTTCTAAGAGATATGAATGATGTTGTAATAGTTTTAATGTATGATTCGCAAGTTAAAATAGGATCTGAAAGAATGGTCTGTGCTTTGCTCTACAAGTTGCTAACTGTCTTTAATATCACACATTTCAGCCTTTCCAAAATTCATGATAATGGGAAATATACTAAGATAATGTCATTTTTCTTAGGTAACAACCCATTATAGTATTTGAATGCTTATTAGAATCTCAATACTTGTGTGTGCAGCTTTTGGCGTAAACATTTACCAGTATTTCTGCACATTACTTTGTCTCCAACTAGACAGAACTCTTTCAAAAGACAGTGAACAAATGATTCTGAGTTTACCTGAAAATCAAACTCTAAAAACCTATTCCACAAATGCATGTAGAGTAAATTGAGAGCATTTAAGTCACAACTTTGTCTTGCCCTTCTTCAAGCTAAATATCACCAGTTACTGAGGTCAACCTTGGACAGAACAGATGACAGAGCAGGACAGTGATAAGGGCATGAAAACATTGGAGAGCGTAAGTGGAGATTGAGTGGAACTCTAAGGAAAGTTGGCCAGAAAATGTAAAGTAAAGGATTATACAAGGTAAATAACCAGGCACAGACAAAAGTACGAAACATCAGAAAAATTAAACAATGGAACTATTGAAAAATATGAAGAAGAATCCAACAAGTGAACCAAGATCAGAAATGTATGTTCAACATACCTACACATTTTATTAAACAAATTTCATTTTTGTTGAACAAGCGCTCTTTTTATGAACAATTTTGTTGAGCTCTAAATTTGATACATTTATTAATTAGCTATTTTGATTGAGATGTAGGATGATAGACGAGTAATGTATTATTTGATGTGTATTGGAAGTAGGTCTATGGTGATTACTGATTAAATAGTTATTTTTGGAATTTTCTTAGTTTCAATCTCCCAATGGTTGATAGCAGGAGATGCAACTTGTTTATAGTCATTGATTACTTAAATCTGTATCTTGATATCTCCTTGATATTTGTCTCTGGATGGAATAAACGATGTTAATGTGCTCAAATTAGAGTAGGACAAGCTTTTATTTAATTGTTTCCCAATAGGAAGAGAAGAGAAGGAATACCACCTGTCCATTTGTATGGCTAATTTGACAACACTTAACAAAAATTCAAATATGAAAACCTGACAATATGAGACAGAAAAGGATATTGATTTTAAAGGATAAACCACTTTCAGAATATTGTGTGTGTGTGTGTTCCATATAAATACACAGTGCAGGCAGAATCTACCAAGCTCAAGTTGTCCTCTGAAAAGCAAACTCCAGACTCCATAGACCTGACTGAAGGCCAAACACAGTTATCTGCTCCGAACCAGGCCGATGCTGTCTTCAGCACTGTCCCGTTACCTTTCCCCAAGGTACCACATTTCCCTCATTCACATTGCTCGTTTCTCTAGTGGGATCCACTCAAGTTCAGCAACAGATAGACGCTGGATCTTTGTAAAACCAAAAACAGTATGTGGCTTGTAATAAGCAAGCAATTTGAATTAAAAATTAAATTTACTTTGTATGAATGCTGACCTGCAATCTGGGAAAACCTAGATATAAATCCTGGATCTCTACAGTGTTTGAAGAACTCTTGAGTGTGGAAGAGCTAATCTTTAGGTATAAAAAAGAAAATACTGCAATTTTTATGTATTTTCATTTTTGTATAATAGAAGACAGAATGAAGCTTCCATAATTATTCATGTCTTTATAATAGTTGTGTATGCAATTTATAAATAAAGCATATTTATGTTAGAATGTAAAGTGGAATTATTTTATTGAAAGCTTTCTATGATTAAATCATTTCCAACTATGTAAGTTGTAATAGCAAATTGCCACAAACTCAATGGCTTAACACACCACACGTATTTTTATCACACGGTTCCAAGGATCATGTGTTCCAGCATGTTTTCTTTGTGCCCTTGTGTGATGACTCAACCGGAGAGGAATCTGCTTTCAGTGTCACTGAAGGATATGGAAAACCTATTTCCTTGCGGTGAAATGACAATGTCTCAAGCCCTCCTCACTTTCCTAAAATGATCCCACAGGCGGTTCACAGACAACTGGAGAATTACCTGTCTCCAGCCTATGAATGCAAAGCCTTATACAAGCAAACACAGTCACAGGGTTGACATCCATCACTCTTGCCATGTCTGCGTATTTACAAGTCACAGTTTCACCCTGTGTTTAAGGAGAGGCAACTGTAATATTTTGGTTTGGAGAAGGTCACTCAAAAAAAATAAACGATGTTTCCCTATCTTCAAAACACTAGGACTAATTGTATTTAGAAATTTTATTAAATTAAATTAGTTTGTAGTAAGCATTGCGGTGCAGCAAGTTAAGCCATTGCTTGGAATATCCCCATTCTGGGAACATCTTCATCCCATATTGGAGTGCCTGTTGGAGCCCCAGTGAAAGTGCTTTCCATCCAGCTTCCTACTAACGTGCCTAGGAAAGCAGCAGAAGATAGCCAAGTAATTAAGTCTCTGACATTGGAGATCAGATGGAGTTTTAAATTTCTGACTTTTGCTTATCTCAGCCCTAAGTGCTGTGATTGTTTGGGAAGCGAAACAGCAAATTCAACATCTCCTCCACTGCCCCCCCCCCCCATCGCTTCCTCTCATGCTTCCTCTCTCATACTCTATCAAATAGACAGATAAATCAATCTTCCCTTAAATATTAGCTCAACTGCAGTTGCTTTCTGTATTAGATTTCTTCAGCAATTAGGTAAAGTTTAATCTGCATGAAGATGCACTCTCAGTTAATGCTAACAAGTGTGATAATGAAGCTTTATGTCACTCCAGCATATATTCCAAAAATTTCAACATCTACTTTCTCCTTAGAGGCAATAACTTCTTTCGTTAATTTTTATTTCTGATGATGTTTACATAGTTGATCAGGGTAGAGATTGAGGGTTAGGGGAAAATGGGTGAAACCATTGTTTACAAATTTCCTTTTTCTTGTTCCTGAGTCTGGGGGACAGGAGGAGATAAGGGGAAAAGCCACACTTAGCCTCCCAACCGCCTCAGTACCCGAGAATGGGGAATGACCACCTGACACCCTCCTGGAGTCCTCTATGTTGGACCTGCTCGAAAGTTCTACTCCAGTGGTTTCGATGGTTCTAAAATGCTGTCAATCTCACTGATCAAAGCATGAGAAATCCTTCCAAGTTCCATTGACTGACATAGCCCACCTTAGAGACTCCATTAACCCAGATATTTGCTTGACTGGGGCAGTTGTCCAATTGTCCTGCCCTCCTTCCTCTGTTACGGTACCAGATATCTTCTGCAGACCCCAGTGACTGCAGTGCTCTTCACATGCTTCTGGGCATGCTGTCTGCTACTCCATCTCAGCCACTGAGGAGGCTCAGCACTGACATGCGCACAATCCAGTCTGTCCACTGATCCTGCAATTCTCCCCATCATTAGAGTTCTGAATCCAATGGTCCAGTTTGGGATGCACAAAGAGAATTTATCTGAGCTGATCCTAGACCTGATTTTTCTGTGTGATTGCCAGTATGGGGTCCAGGTCAGTCTGTCACCCACATCAGCCTATGCACACACTGGTAGTACAATTGCTGAGTCAGTTCTGTCTCCAGCCCCATCTCTTACACAAAACAATGGATGCTGCAGCCCAGACAAACCTGGCCCACCATACATTCATCCTTCATGCACACCAGTGGCAACTGTAGCCAAGCTGGAATGACCCCCAATTATCCTCACTAAGCCCACTCCCATTCCTGGTTCCTGTGCAAATGGACTGATCCAGTATGTCCCACATCCCAATCAGCTCTCATATACAACAATGGGCATTGGAGCCTAGTTCAACCCAACAGACCCCACTGTCCAGCCTCTGCTCATGCTGGTGGGTGCCACCACCCGTCTAGCCAGGCCCAACCCCAGCTTTGGTTCTCATGCTCACCAGTAGGAGTTGCAGCCCATCAGAGGAGTGCCCACAGTTTCCCTACTGGGCCCACTCCCAGTCTCTGATCTTACACTCTCCAGGTGGTTCTACAATCTACCTTGACAAGACTTACCTCCAGTCCCAGCACTTAGCGGTCAATGCTATGGTAAAGGCCAGCCAGACTGACCTTACTCTGGCAACGCTTGAACGAGTGGATGCAGTCAGTTACCCCAGCCTGGCTCTCCCCCTAACGCAGTTCATATGCAGGCCAACAGCTGTTGTATCCATGCCTGGCATGTTTTGCCCCCAGTCCTAGTTCTTATGCTCACCAGCAGGAGCAGTGGCGCAGCAGGGAAGCCAGTATGGCCTGCCTACCAGCTTCGTATCCCTCCCTCGGGTCTCATGAGTGTGGGGAGGACTCAGCCCAGTCTGGCATGGCCTGCCTCACTTTGGCATTCACCAGTAGGTGCAGCAACTTGGCCCAGCCTGGTCTGTGCCAGATTCCAGCTCATGCTGGTAGGTGTTGCAGCCTAGCCCAACTCAGTCATCCCCCAGTTCCGGCACTAATGTGAACTGGTTGGTGTTGCCGCCTGACCTGGCCTGTCCTGCATGCTGTCCTGGTTCTCACACCTGTCAGTGGTTGTTATAACTGGCCTAACCAGGCCTACCCCCAGACCTGACCTATACATATGTCAGCTGGTACTATAACCTGGCCTTGTCTGGGCTGCTCCATGCCTTTGTTCTTGCATTCACTTGCAGGGACTTCATCCTGACAGAGGAGTTCCCAAAGATCCTTTATTAGGTCTTCTCTCAGTGGCAGATCTCACACACTAGTGGCTGCTTTGCTCAGACTGACTTAGGCCACCTCCTGTCCCGGTAGGAACATTGCCCTTGTCCAACCAGCCCACACTCATTCCAGTTCTTACTGTTGAATGTTACAGCCCAGCCACACCTCCTCCATGCCTAAAGTTCTCACGTGATTCAGCAGGAGCCAAGGCCTAGCCCAACTCATCCGACACCCATCCTGGCTCTCACAAGCACCAGTGAGTGCTGGAGTCTAGCTGAGTCTGGCATACCCCAGACCCAATCCACACCCATGCAGAGGGACACTGGAGTCATGTCCAGCCTAGATTCCCCACCCCATTCTGGCTCTTGCACATACCAGCAGGAACAACAACCCAGCCTGGGAGTCCCCTTAGTTCCCCAATCAGGTCTGTTCCCAGCCACATGTCTTGCACATGCCAGTTGCTGTGACCTAGCTTGGCATAGCCCATTCACTGTCTTGTGCCATCAGATGCAGCCTAGACAGTCCCGGACCGCCCCCAGTCCCAGCTCTCACTGGCTGATGCTACAGCCTAGCCCTGTCCAGTCTGTTCCCATCTCTGGTTCATGTAATCTGGTAGGTGCGATATCCTAGCTCAGCATGGTCCACATTCCAGCCTCGCCCCTGCACATGCCAGTGTGCTAAGGTATGGCCTGACTCTGCCCGATTCACTCCCTTCCAGAACCAACCCACACACTTGCCAGTGAGTGGAACTACCTCGCCCAGCTTGAGCATCTAAGCCTGCATCACATCCTCATCAGTGGAAGCTATATTCCACCATCGGAGTTTCACAAGTTCCCCTACCAGGCCCACTCCCAGATCCAGATCTCACATTTCAGCAGGTGATAGGTCCCTGCACAGGAGAGCTTGCTTCTTCTGTCCTAGCCTTTGTATGAGCTGGTGGATGTTGCAGTCCAACCCACCACACATCCTATTCTTGGGTGTGCCTGTGGGTTTTGCATCTTGTACCAGCTTGGCCTCTGCTCAACCCTAGTACCCACGAGTGTTGGAGGGTTCCATGGTAATGCCTAGTTCTGTCCATCACCACTGATAGCTCTTGAGCAAACAGTGCAAACTGCAGTTCCACAGGGGTGGACCCACATACTCTCCCCAACATCTGCCCCAGACCTGCATATTGTTTGGTACCATGGCCTAATCTAACATTACCCATCTCCTGCTTAAAATTTTTACAGGCAGGTAATTTGATCTAATCTTCTTTGGTAGATCCCCAGCCCTAGTTTTGTTGTTGTTGTGCACTGGTGGGTGATATTCAGTGTTGGTCAATGCTAGCTAGTCCAATTCAGGTCTCCCACATGGGCTGGTGCATCAGTTTGACATTTAATGGTCCTCCAAGTCCCCCTACAAGCCACTTTGTCTAAGTACCCTTGACTACTTGGAAGTACAGAGCCTTGTCCTTCAGTAGACATTGCTTACCTGCAATATACTCCCCCAGATGTTCTTTCATCACATTCCCTGGGCAATCTGTTCTCCATCCACTGTTATGATATTAGATGTCCTCTGAAGGCCACAACGGTCTGCCATATCCTCTATGTGCATCTTGGTTTGCCACCCAGCACTCCACCTAATCAGATCTGCAAAAACAGTAGCAGTACCAATGCAAGTCCTTCAGAGGTCATTCCTCACGTGGACATGAACGCTCATGTCCCGCATGCCCCCACCTATACTGTCCCCCAGGACCCCCTGCAAGCCCACCAGGAGTGCAATGTGGGACTGCCCACTGCACATGGGCTTTACCTGGCACCACTGGCACCCAAGGCCAGGTGACGCCAGCTTCTCCCTACCCTCTCGGGGCTCAGGGGCCAGCTCCAAACTAGCATGTGGGCCGAATGGCCCAGGCCAGATGACCTGGGCCGCTCCCAGAACCCATCCCCCGCCCAGGGCCATAAACAATAGCTTCTTATAAGGATATTGTCAGAGCATTTTTCATCCTCTTTCTAGGCTAATTAAAAAGCCTGAAAGTGGGCCTGGCGGCATGGCCTAGTGGCTAAAGTCCTCGCCTTGAAAGCCCCGGGATCCCATATGGGCGCCGGTTCTAATCCCGGCAGCTCTACTTCCCATCCAGCTCCCTGCTTGTGGCCTGGGAAAGCAGTTGAGGACGGCCCAATGCAATGGGACACTGCACCCGCGTGGGAGACCTGGAAGAGGTTCCTGGTTCCCGGCTTCGGATCGGCGCGCATCGGCCCATTGCGGCTCACTTGGGGAGTGAATCATCGGACGGAAGATCTTCCTCTCTGTCTCTCCTCCTCTCTGTGTATATCTGGCTGTAATAAAATAAATAAATCTTTAAAAAAAAAAAAGCCTGAAAATTCCACATCTTGAGTAAAGCAAAATGGAGACAGAGGAACAATGCCATGTGGTTGAAACACAAAGCAGTAGTCACTGAAAAAATAGGGATTAGACCTCAACATTTGCAATCCTTTATCCTTTGTTGGTTGCGTTAAGTCATACTGTTTCCAATTAACTAGGAGAAATCACTAAAGGAAGAAATGATCTTCAAAATAAAAAATGAAAGCCTTGAGAAATGCAGTCAGTACTAAAAGCTCCCAGTGAACCATCTGGATGAATATTTCCATCTGGAGAGGTGGGCTATTTTTATTTTTAAATTCTCAATGAGGGTCATTAGATCACTTGCCTTCTTCTAACTGTGCATTTAAAAGTCTAGCTCCCCTGGGTCAGAATTCTTAAAAAGAAAGTAGGAATCAGGTTCAGTTTCTGCACAGCTGCTGAAGACCCTGCAGCAACGCCTCTCCGTTCACCCTTTATTTGTTTCAGTCTGGTTTTGATTCAGTCAAAATAAGAAAACCCAACCCTTTCAGAGTCTTCAGATTCTACTTTAATACTACTTATCTCTATTCATCCAATATAAACCCTGTATTGAGAAGGAAAACAAGTAAGTTAATTCCATTCCATTCATTGTTTTACCTTCGATGACAAAATTGAGAAAAACAAATGAAAATGAACACACTGTGTGTCATGTAACACACCCAGGTTTATAACATACCTAGAACAAAATAGATGATTACAGATGCTATAAATTGATCACTTTGCTAACAACAAAGGGTAAAAGGTACTGTTGCTTCTGTAGAAAATCTGTCCTTGGTCCTCAATCACTGGTGTCTGATACCCACAAACTTCTGCCGCTTCTTCATCAGGCAGTTTCTTTTTGACCTAAGCAAGCAGCCTGGCGTGAACTAGGTCATGAGGACATGAGTTATTGAGACAGCTCATAGCTCTGATCACTCAGAAAACCTTGATACCCAACCTGTTTCCTCTTGTGCAGATAATGGCAATGCAAGATAAGCACAGCATCTGGGTTTGTTGGAGGCAAGTCTCTAGCCTGCTGCTGCCCCACCTGAATCTGTTTTGAACCTTTTCATCATTTAAATTAAAGCCAATGAAAGAATGAGAAAAAGAAGTTTGCCATTTTTCATTCAATCAGTTACCCAAGAACAAAGTGAATTTCTTCACTATTGTAAGGTTCACACAGTGAACACTAAGGGATCTTTTCAGGGCAACAGAGTGTTGGGTAAGCCCTTTGTCATAACAAGAGCACATTTTCAAATAAAAAATGATCTTTAATCCTGACTTAACATAATTTCTAATAAATTCAAACATATATTTGTTCCTCATTGAATTTTAATGTCAGTATTTGGTAAATGAAATGCCAGTAGTTTTCTAATTGATTCTCTGCTGATTTCTTAAAAATCAACTCTATGATACATTTGGGGAGTTGAGTGTAGGGAGTATACACACATTGCATTCTGTCATCTTTTTTAAGTCCCCTGTAATGAATTCTTAATTACATTATTCAAAAGATCCATTATTCAGCATTCATCTCACTGCTAAATGAAAGTCTTTACCTGACATGTGAATCAAATGAGTCTAAATGCTTTCCATGCCACCTAGGGATCCTGAATAGACTTTTAGCTTAATAGCAGCAAAAGGTTTCATTTCTGTTTTAAATGTGAATGTACTGTTTCTGGACATGCATCACTGAGCAATAATCTACCTATATGAGTAGACCCATATTTTCATTGTGTTCTCAGACTTTCCAGAAAAAAAGGTAAACAAGATCAAATGATTGCTGAAAATAGAAATTCCGACGAAGACTTGATAATCTGTACAAAGCTGTCGGTACCACTTGTGCAACCCCTGGAATAATGCTAACTTCAGATGAAGAGACAGAACTTTCTAAAAGTTTCTTTCAAACTTTCCCCATTTCATTTCTTGTCTCAAAAAAATACTAAATAGTTTCAGGAAGACTTCAAGAAAATCTCCCACTGGAAAACAAAAATACTGACATTCTCTGTGATACCTGAAAATGAACTAGTTATCATCTATTGATCCATCTCCAAGTCTCCAAATGGTATTCTGAGAATACACCTGCCAGGAAAATGAGCTATTTAATAATATTTGTAATAGCTGGTGCTTCACAGCTCTTGATAGTTCTATTGAACATAGCGACATTTTCAGAAACAGTTTTGGTGAAAACAGAGCTCATTTTCTACTGCCAGAAGGCACTGAAATTTAACATCTTTACTTTCCAGTCCCAGACTTTTGGAAAAAAAGTTGGCAACAACATTTATCAAGATGCAACCACTTTCATGTTGTTTTTGTTTTTGCTTTGTTTTGGGCTCAGTATGCATTATTTATTGTTTTATACAGCGTGTGAAACATACTTGAACAAGTTCCTTTTCAAGGTGTGGGGAGAATTGTGCAGGAGCATACATGTGCACACGCAATTGTACACATCTGACGGGAGCTCACATCACTGGATCTAATAGCGAGATCAGGGCAAAAATATCACTCTTAGGCAAAGCATAAGTTAATAGTTTATGATTCAGAGCTACCTCTTGCAAGATAGCAGAAAATATTTCTGTATTAAAAATGGGCTTCATTTGTTTTCCACTGTTTTTACAACTGCCAATGCCCTTAAAACCGGAGAAAAAAATTGTTCTGTAATTGCCACATGGAATGAAGAAAGTCATAGAGAAAAAATTCCAACATGAAATAATTCCAAATATAGTAGAGTCACTGTATCAACAAAAGAAGAACACATCTTAATTTTCCTAAATTGACATTTTCATTGAGTGCCTTACAAATCAGTGACAGGCACATCTCTTACTTGAGTGCAAAGAAAGGTAGACAGTTATACAGAGCACTCTCGCCTGCAGGTTCACATCCCCAAATGCTCAGACCACTAGGGATTGGTCAGGCTGAGGTCAAGGGTCAGGATGTCCATCCAGGAATCCCAACTGGGTGACAGGGTCCCCAGGACCTTAGTAATTTACCTGTTACCTCCTAAACAAAGTGGCATTAGCAAGAAGCAAGAAGCTGGATGCTGGAGCAGGGACTCAAAATCACTTCTTGACAGGATGTGGGTATTTTTAACTGATATTTTAACCCTGTGCCACAAATCTGCCCAGAGTATACATCTTTAAAAGGATGCAGACAGGGGGTCTAGCATGGTAGCCTAGTGGCTAAAGTCCTCACCTTGAATGCGCCAGGATCCTATATGGGCACCAGTTCTAACCCCAACATCCCCACTTCCCATCCAGCTCCCTGCTTGTGGCCTTGGAAAGCAGTCCAGGACAACCCAAAGCCTTGGGACCCTGCACCTGTGTGGAAGACCCAGAAAAGGTTCCTGGTTCCCGGCTTCGGATTGGCTCAGCTCCAGCCATTGTGGTCACTTGGGGAGTGAATCATCAGAAGGAAGATCTACCTCTCTGTCTCTTTTTCTCTCTGTGTATCTGACTTTACAATAAAAATAAATAAATCTTGGAAAAAATTACAGATTGAATGGTATCCAACAAGAAAGAAGTGTCAAAAAAATAAATAAAAGGATGATGGATAATGTGTGTCAGTCTCCGTTTTGATTAATTTGCAATTATTACATCAATAGAAGGGTGAATCTTGAAACGTATTTCTGATCAGCCAAGGGTGATGCTCAGGGAACAGTAGTCAAGTCACGTCCAACTGCAACACCTACATTATTGCAGAGAGTAGTGAAAGGATTCAAATGTCTTTTACAATTGGCCCTTTTCTTTGCCCTGTTTGTCCTGTTTGGGCAGGACAGTGCTTATCTGTTGTAAATTAACAAATAACCCCCTTTTAGAAAGTGAAGGAACTGTCGGATAGAAATCCATGCTAATCTATTCCTCTATGAAGTGGCATGTGAGAACTCAGCTAATGGGGACTTCAGTTTCCCCAGGAGGGAGGAGCGTCCATGTCTGAGGATGCTACTCAACTCTCCAGTGTCCAAATCCTCGGAGCTAGCAGCTAAGTTAATGAGTGCAAGATACTTCAGTGCCCGTCAAACTAGAAATCATGTGAGTCAAACCTAAGGATCAAATCCAGTTCCTAACTTAGGAGAACTAAGTTCCCCTAGGCAATGAAAGAAAGAACCAGCACACATTCAGTTTTCCAGGACAGTGGTGTATTTGCTAGGAAATGAGGTTAATGGTAGGAGATCTTACTCTGAAGGTGTGCCCCCACAGCCTGGCTAGACAGTTTTATGTCCTGCTACCCACCCACCCCCATTCCAACACAGGTGGAAATAGAGGACTTTGCCATAAAAGAAGCAGATGCAGAACTTGCCAATCTTTCACACACAATGTGTGCCTTTTTGAAAATTAAAGGTGTGTAGGGGGAAATTGAGGCTATTTAAGTTAAGAGGGCTGAGGGAGTGAGGAACCCCTTGCTTGGTGTCTGGCACTTTATAAGTCTCTGTACAATCAGTTTTTCATACGTGTTGCAGCAATCAGAATTTGTCTCTGCCATTGCTGCCAGGTGAAAATAAAAGGCAACAGAGGTGAAGCTTATGAATAATATTTAAAAGTAAATGGAGCAACAGTTCTTTATTTTTTTACAGCTGTAAAAGTCTGATGTTGTATTAAAACTCTCCCAGCACCCTCTTTGCTTTCCCTTGTGCCATCATAAACACCAATTATTGTTTACCAGATGAAACTTACTATTTTTGAAATGCCATTTGATTATCTTTAAAGGATGTTAATTTGTAATTCCCTGTACCATTCATAGGTGTCTCTCTCTAAGCCCTTTATTAAAACAGGCAAGTCATAAAATAATAATACAGTGTGTTTTCTCTGTGACAATTTCCTTTATTTTTAAGCAATCTGTGTTGTACTTTCACCTTTTGATTATTTACCTTTTATGCAAGTCCTCCATAGAGAACGAGCAGGGTAAACTGTTTCTCTGCTTATAATGACAAACAAGATGAAGAAACAAAATGAAACTCCTTTGATAAAGGGCATGACTTCACAAGGATGGTTAGCGTTTTCTTCCTTTGTTTGAAATAACAGCCCTTTCCTGTTTGTCATTTTTTATTTCAATTAAACAATCCTTAGTGTTTCATACACAGGAAGGTTTCTTTTTTTTTCCTTTCTTCTTTTTTTTTTCTGCCAGTAGAGAACACACATTTACACTTCCTCTCAATTTGTTAATAGTTACTGTAACATGTTTACTGCCAGGAGGCTAACGTCAAAGCCTGCTACCAATTCTTGTTAGTAAACATTCCAGATGAACATTACTATGAATAGTTGTAAATAGTTTCACAATGACAAATAGCCTAAATGCTTTTAGCTGATTCTCTAGACAGTTTCTTCATTTTTCCTGACACTCCCTGTAGCCAGAGCAATCTTTTCAATTTTTGTCGCTCTCCTGCTGTGTTTTTCGAAATGTTGATCAACCCTAAGGTTGGAGTACCAGCGTCTCACAATCATAAACGTGTTAAAAGACATGTATACTGGAGGCAATCTTTCATCTTTAAACTTAGGACCGTGAGTAGCTATAAAGGCACTCTCTCAAAACCGCCTAACCCTCTTAGCTGGTTAAAAAAGTCTAATCCTCTTGGTTATTAGACGACCTTTGAAGTGGAATGCATAAACTCAGCCTTTCTGCCTGTTTTTAAATTCTTCCTTGACTATTGACTCCATCGCAGGGCAGCATGGTGAGCAGAGATTACTCTACTTGAACTTTGCTCCGGTCAGGACATTTTAAGGCTTATAAATCTTGAATCCATCTAAGTTCACCTTAAATTAGCCTTGCAAAAACACACGCCAAACTCTTGTTGTCAGTCAGGTGGCTCCAAGCCAGATGCCCCTCTGGAGCCAAAGCATGGATTAATTGTCATCTCTTTCTCTTTCTCTCTCCCTCTCTCTCTTGACTTAAACACAATTTTAAGGACAAGACAATATGCAAACTCATTTGATACACAGAATATATATAAGTGAATAATGGTTCTGTTATCACATACATTTAATAGTTAAAATACATGTGATGAAAACAGAGACTCAGGCAGTCTGGTTGTGTATACAGTAATGCCATCTACTGCACAAGGGAACTGGGGTTGTGCCAACAAGGCATGCCAAGGTACAACAGATTTTTCAATTTTCCAGCAAATAGAAACAAAATACTGGTTTCAGAAGGTGTATTCAACAAACACTTTTCAATGTGTTTCTGATTTGTGGTTGGAATGTTTTTACTGCTGGTGCCCTGCACTTTAGAGACATTTATTTCCTAAAAGAAAGATTCCTTTCTATAAACCTCAACTGTCTGTTTTTCAAAGCAATTTAAAATCAAACACACAAATAAAATTCTTAACATATGGAAACCTTCATATAAGGCCTTACGTATTCAGAGTTAAAATTGTTTTATAAACTGTAATGCTTTGCAGATGAAAACACAGAGAGGGTGACTGTTTTTAGCACTAATGCTTTTTGACAGCGTTAAACCTTGTTTTAGTAATTGACATCAAAATGTTTGGTGGTTTTAAATGGACCATTAATAAAAATGGCATGTTTTAAGTTTTTTTAGAAATTGTGCTTAATACTGCAAAGTGGGATAAGATTGCAAGTGTAATAAGGTGTTTTTACTATTTAAAAAAAATGCTTAAAACCAAACAACCTTGATTCTCCTCCCCTACTTCATGTCTCAAGAGGAACTTCTGATACTCAAATGGAGATGATATTTCCTCTTCATCCCTGCTCAGACATTCCAGGAAAACTCACCCTTCACAGCACCCACTTTGAGAAAATACTAAACCAAAACCAAACCAAAACAAAACAAAACAAAAAATTCATCATCTTATCCCATGGGCACTCTAGATGGCTGTTAAACCTAGTTGGATCCCATCAGACCTTAATAATGGACTCAAACATCTGTAGAATGAAGAATAAATCCAGAGACACAAATTTTAGTGCTGATATGGAATACCCTCAAAACTGGAATGACAGAGCTGTTGTGGAACCCCCGAAAGCGGATCTGCTTGCCTGATGCGCAGAGAGCCAATCACTAATAATAGAAAGCAGGTGTTTATTACAGAGAGTAGAGCACAGAGCCACGCAATATCAATTCCCAGGTTCCCACAACAGTCAAGGGTGGATATCCCTCTGGATTGAAGATGAGGTAGAGAGCCTGTTCTGGTTGTGTCAATATCCTTGGTTGGTTGGCACTGATGTGATTTTTACCAAATTGGTCATTGACACTATATTCTTTAGGAAAAATTAAGATAATAAAAAGAGCCTCAGTTAGTCTGGGGACTACATCCTGGGCATAACTGCATTTTGCCTCAGACCTGGAGTTCCTGGCAAAGAAATCCAAGGAAGCAAGACACCATCAAGATATTATCTATAGCAATCTCAAAATACCAAAGACATTTTTTCTCATATCTAGAACAATTTTTAAACTATTTTTTGGATTGACATCATTTCATAACAGCCACATCAATCACAGCATGAATAATAACAGCAACAACATCAACAACAAATTGTAGCACCTTGATAAAGTAATGTGCCACTGAGTAGGCAGCACATGCTTAACTAAAAGGAAACACAGAAGTCTCTTAGGAACTATGTAAGCTTGTAAATTGCTTTAAGGATGATGGGTATTTTGATGATATTAATACTTTCAATATATAGGAATTTGATTTTAACAGATAATTTTGTACTATGAATGTTTACTGTTAGTACCAGATGTGAAATATGGCTTTTTGTTATTGTTATACTTTTGTTTTCAAAACATTAATTTTTCTGGCTGAAAGTCTTAATTATTTTAGAGGTAATCTGTGACTACTTTGCCACGTGTGTGTTTTTCCTTTCTTCCTGCGTGTTCCATGAGGAAGATATTCTGACTTTGTAGATGAAACATGCTTATGCTTTATTGTACAAGAAGTCTTATGTTTTTAAAGCAAATAAAGGTGAAATTTAAAGAAAAAAAGATATTATCTATAAAGGAAATACATGGTCTCAGGAGGCTGGAGAGCAAGAGCCTCGTAGGGCAGCTGCACCATTTCTTAAATTCAAAGTCATTTTTAGTAGGAGGTTGGTTTGCAATCATTAAAACAGGGCAAGAAACTTTAGACCAAGGGATTGAGGCCAAGAAACTCTGGGAGACTTGGCTCTGATGGTTCCTAACACCTACCTCCAAGGCACGGGGAGACTAAATTTCAGTACCACCTCTGTTGTCAAAAATATTGCATCTATAAAGTCCCTTAAAATTCTCGTTCACCCATCCTCAGATTCCACAGAAGTGGAATAACAATATTTATTCTGCCGAACTAGAAAAATTACTTGTACAAACTCATCAACTCCTGTGTGTGAAAAACAGGATTTTTTCCTTTGCAGAAAGGAAAAGATCATTCAATTCCATCATATTCAGCAAATGCTTATGACTACCCCCTAAGCGTCATCCTCAAAGTGTGGGAAAAAATGTAGGATATGAATGTTAGGAATCTTTATCCTGTGAACGGTTAGAAAAATGAATCAGATACAAATAGAAAATGTAACGAAGTTGGGGTGGGAAAACCATTTGGTTCAGGGAATTCAATTTGAGAAAGTGAAATGCTTCTAGTTCTAATGACCCAACACTGAAAGTTGAAGACATAATGAATGGTAAGCAGGAATATATATGATTAACATTATGGCATGTAAGGGAACAACTGAAATGGTTTTGGGGCCAGTGCAGTAAAGTAACACGCAAATACTCTGTGTGCAACATCAACATCCCATACGGGGACACTAGTTCTAATTCTGGCTACTCCACTTCCAATCCAGCTTCCTGCAGCTGGCCTGGAATAGCAGCAGCAGATGATCCAAGGTCTTGGGTACCTGCAGGACGTGATAGTCCCAGAAGAAGCCCCTCACTCCCAGCTTTGGACCAAGCCAGTTGTAGCCATTGTGGCCACTTGAATCAGTGAGTGGAAGATTCTTTCTCTCTCTCTCCCTTTCTCTCTCTCTCTCTCTCTCTCTCTCTCTCTCTCTCCCTCTCTCTTTCTCCCTCCATAGCTCTGTCTCTTTGCAACTCTAACTTTCAAGTAAAATAAATAAATCTTAAAAAAAAAAAAAGAAGAAGAAATCTCAATTGGGACATCTGCATCCTGAAATAGAATGCCTGGGGTCGATTCTCATCTCTGGTTCCTTATTTGAGCTGCCTATTAACACAGACCCACCTATGATGACTCAAGCAGTTGGATCCCTGACACCCACACCAGATACTTGGATTGATTTCATGGTTCCTTTCCCCTAGCTTGGGCCTGACCTATTCCTAACTATAATGTGTTTCAGGGGTGTAAACCGGTTGGGTTGGAACTTGTTTTCTCTCAAATAAAATGCATAAATTGAAATTTGTAAAACAAAAAAAGAAAGAAAGAAAGAAAAAAGTAAAAATAAGCTTACAAATATTTTGTTTTGTTTTGTTTTGTTTTACGACATGTTTAGGCAGCCGAAAATGAAACAACAGATTTGAGCCATCAGAAGGGAGGCAGAGCTTGGGAGTAGAAGTCTTAGAAGGAAAAGAATGCACTGTATATATATATATATATATATATAAAATATATATATAAATATATATATAAAAATATAAATATATATATATAATATATATATAAAATACACACTCACACTGGTACCTATATACAGATCTTCTAATTTTGTATATATATATATGTATGTATGTATTTCTCTCTCTCTACCAGCCTTCCCATCTCTGTCTCTGAAACTCTGCCTTTCAAATAAATTTTTTTATTTTTTCAAGAAAAAAACAACTGCATTTGCAAGAAGTTCCACTCCTACCTCTCTGCCTTAACTCTCACACCTAGATTCTATTAAGGACAAATGAGCTGCTGACTTAAGCTGTATGTTCTGTTTCATAGGAATGGCATCCTCATTTCATATGGTGCTTTCTTTCTGTTCACACGACCAGTGAGTCTTGGCCTGTCAAACCATTTTTCTGTCCAGATGGTCAATTCAGGGGAGTGAAATGTGTTGTAAAAGTAGTGAATTTTATAGATATGGGCAAAAATTTCTCTTAAAATAATCCTACTTAGAAAAGATATACTTCCATTCATGTACATTATATTTATCTGTAATTGATAGATAGAGGACAGATAGATAGAAGACAATAAGCCACGTATAGTGTTGCCTGCAGAGCACTACATGCAGTGAGGATCAGTCTCTACCCAGACTCTTTAGCTACACCTGAAGAAATGTGACATGCTTCCCTCTGTGACACAAAGAGTCATTTTTCAGCCAGTCCAAATGTACTAAACTTTCATCTTTTTCTAGCTCTTCTGGGTTTGCTTCTCGACATTAGCAACAAGTATTGGCAAATAGGACATTAGGCAGAGGCAACAGCCCTATAAGCCTCTACAGAAAACATAGGAACACCTTACCTTCCTAAAGCCATAGTCATAGATATTTTGAGCAAACATTGAGTGGCTACACACAGATAATATTAAAATCTTTTCTCTTTGCAACCCTCAGTCCCTGAGTGGAACTGTAGTACAATGTCCATTTATTTCTTTTTAAAGATTTATTTATTTATTTATTTATTTGTTTATTTATTTGTTTATTTATTTATTTATTTATTGTAAAGGCAGATTTACAGAGAGAGAGAGACAGAAAGACCTGTCATCTACTGGTTCACATCCCAAGAGTCAATCCAATGCCAGGAGCCAGGAACCTCTTTCAGATCACCCACCTAGGTATAGGGTCCCAAGCCTTTGGGATGTCCTCTACTGCTTTCCCAGGCCATAAGAAGGGAGCTGGAAGGGAAGTGAAGCAGCTGATGCTCATATGGGATGCTGACACATGTAAGGTGAGGATTTAGCCACTGAGCCATCATGCTAGACCCAATACCCATTCATTTCTTTCTTCTGGAGAGCAGTGTTCATTTGTACTAGAACAATCAATATGACCATGGCCCAATCTCCTGTGACAAATGGTGTCCTCTGTACCTGTGAACTCTCTTACAGTGTCAAACAACCCTGGTTAGGGAAAAACATGTGCCTGTACTAAATATGTGCAGACTTTTTTCTCATCATTTTTCCATAAGCAATATGGTATAGCACTATGAACACAACCCTTATATTATTTAAGTGCTTATAATCAATTGAGAGATTATTGAGGTTATATGGGTTGATGTGCACAGGCTATCTGTAAACACCTAAATATTTTATAGACACACTGGAGCATCTGCAGACTTTAGTATCTGTAGGAGTCCTGGAATGAAGCCTCTGCAGATACCAAAAAATGACTTGTTACAATTAATGTGATCTAACAATAGAAAACTCTGAGTTGCTCACAGAATTTTGTTTTCCTTGCCAGGACAAGTAATAAAGCTTTAACTGAGAATAAGGAAATTACACCAAGAGACTTCTTGGAAATGACTCAGTAATGCATAAGAAACTTAAGTACGCACAAACCAAACCTTTCCTTCTTTTTCTCACAAATATGAAATATTAACAGATAGAAAAGATGTGAAATCAAAGGTCAAGAAGTTGCAGTCTTTAATTTGGCAAGAAACATTAAAGTTGAAAAACGAACTTTTCTTTCATACAAACCTGACATTTCTTGTAGTTTCAGACAGTCTTATAGATAATATCATAATTATGGTTAATGCATACTTGCTAAACCTAAGACAACTAGTAAGCTGCCCTTTATTATGGAATTCAACATATATGTTTGAATTTTGGATCTGATGTTTATTAATAATGCAGCATTTTGTGCAGTATATTAGTGTTCTGATTTCCTCTATTCTCATATGCACGTAAGAATAACAACACGCACCAGCCACACTGTTTTAAAAGATCAAAGAGAATAGCCTGTGTAAAGGCATTTTGTGAACCCTAAGGGATGTTATTTGAAATGCTATTCTTGCAATTGTTATTATTTTTTTATTTACCCCAAGGAATTTTTCCTTCTGAAATTGTTAGACAAAGTTTCTCTTAGAGTCTCCCCTGGGATTTATGACTCAATAGTCATCAACCTTTTGCCACATTGTGTTGTGAACACAATTTGCTACAAAAAAAATGCCATGGAATCAAGTTTTTTTCCATTTATGGCAAACTGCCTGTGCTTTACTCCTCACTGCTCATTTTTTAAGCACTTCCTAAAAGTCACTGATCACTGTGACTTGCTGCATCAAGCACTATACTGCAAACAGGTCAATGTTTCTGTTACCTCCTCCTCCACGCTCAGCTCAAGGAAGGCCTCATGAACAGAATCAACTCGGAAATTTTGTGCAATTAACATCTTCACCCACAATGGCAACCAAAAGGTTCATGTTCATGGTATAAAGTTCACGTTGAAAGCTGTACCTTCAGATGGGGCATTTTAAGATTAGAGATGCAAGTACCCCAAGAAAAAGTTGATTCCTCTTTATTTGGAGTATGCAGTGAGTAGATATGTTGCAACACTTCTCTGAAGCTCAACGATCTAGGCTTTCTACCCCTTGACATTTATGATGTTATCTAAAGGCTATAGGCACATGACATTCCCAGGGCTAACCTTTGTAAATGGTCTTTACCTAACCCTCAATAGACAAGCACAAATTGTTTGGGCAAATACTTTTGGTAGTTAGATTTTACAAAGTTGTGCTTGAGGGTATTATTCAATGCACATGATTCAGAGACCTGCTATATTCTTATAGATGAACTGTATAATGGAAACTTAAACATAAAATATAATTAATTGAAAATGTTTTAAAAGGAAGATAATGCAGCTGTTGCCTCCTTCTCACAAATTCTTGAAAACTTTGAAGGGTTAGTCATATTCATAAAGTTTTCATCTGAAAAAAAAAGAGAAAGGCTGGACTTTAGAAAGAGTTGATGATACATCAGATGATCTCAAATCTTCAATTCTATCATCAGTATTTGCAAAAGCTTCACATATGGACACAAGTGACCTATCACTACGACTTTATTTCTGTGAATTTTTACATTTTTATCTCATCTTTCTTACTATAAATAACAACAGGTGAGGAGCTTCAAAAATTTCATGGAGAAAACATAATACAATAAAACTAGGCATGGGTGACAACTACTTTTGCATCAAAAATAAGCTCATCTCTTATTCTCATTGGTTTTTGGGCTTACATTCATAAAACACCAAAACCTAACTAAAAGATCTGAAGTGATTGAATAAGTGGGAGAGAATGCTTCCCTCTTCCCAGACACATGAACAGAGGCTCAGTGGCAATGTTTTCCAACAGCTGAACAGCCATGGTTCTAGTCACGTTCTTCAATATACCCATTTGAGCATCAACTTAATACAGCCACCAGTATGCTTCTTCCTCAATTCTAATACTATAAAATGGAATTTCTCAATCCACATTTAATTGTGATTTTTCCTTTGTTTGTGTGTTTTTTAAATCTTTTCTAAAGCTCTGTAAGTGGCCTTCCTGAAGTAGAAGTACCTGATTGACAGATTATTTTACAACTAGTACTTACTATTCCTTTCTATTAAGAGCTGAGTGGCTTTTAAAGTAAAAACAATAGGGTGAAGGGGGGGGTCTTTGATTCACTTATTTCAAATGGAAAATTGGAGAGAAAAATGTTATAAAGTCGGTGATTTTGAGAGTACATGCATTTCTTGCATCCTAGATTAATTGACAGTCATCAATTGTAACAAGTGGACAATACAAAAGGGAAAAAGTAAAGCTATCTAAGGAATTTCAAAGGTAGTGTGCAGTAGGTAATAATTGAGCTTTTCTTCAATCTTACATATTAAAATAGAAAACTAAAATAAGTGGTATGTGGGGATTTGACTGCGGTGTATATTTTACGAGTCTGTGGGAACTAGTGCATACGTAAAAAGCAGGTGCTACCTGAATGATTACTTGTAATGTGGTGATAGTTAGAGAAAAGTTTAGGGTATTTTTTGTTCACCACCTTTCTGTTTCATACATGCATTTGAAGAAATTTCTTAGGGAAAGTGAGGAGCCGGTTATAGCAAATTGAGTTTTACTTTTGCTCCAGTACAGATAAACAGAAAATAATATCCATGACCATGTCGAGCAAATAGACAAGAATGGGACATCAATATATACAAGGTTTATTTATTTTTAATGTCATTCAAGCTGTGAGTTTTTAACTCATGCTGTGAGTATCTCTAAGCAGCTTTTGGGGGATTCACGATTAATTTTAGACTGAGGAGAATGATTTACAGCTCCAGATTTAGGTGATACTGCGGAGTTCTCAATCTGGTTGAGGGAAGTTGTGCGTTCGGCCTAGAAAGAGGAGCATGTTGCAAAAAGAGAGGATGTTCGGTGATGCCATTAATGCCGTATCGTAAGTGGCAAAACTTAAGCAAGTCTGCACCCGAGGAGAGACTGCATGGGAGGAAGACAGTGCCCATTATGCACAAAGTCAGGCTGATGACTGGGAGTGATTGATGAATCCAAGTGGATGCCGAAATCACATTTATCTAGCAAGCAGCGGTTGGGGAAAGTGACTTACCTTCAGAAGTTTCAAACTATAACTCCATGGTTAATTTTTAAGCAGTGGAAAGCATTTAGACTAGCCAATTTCTGACAGCTCTCCCAGTAACCACCCTTGCTTTGAGCTGCCACAGGAACTTTTTTAGAGGCACTTACCTGTTCGGTGTCCCTGTCATCTTACAGCATAGCTTCATTGTTCTCTCTGCGTTTGTTTTTGGCATCATCTGTTCCCTGGTACTTGTCTTTGCATATCCTTCTCTGGCATCTTGTCGCTTCACAGTCCTGTCCAACTTTTCCTGATCATTAAGCCTGTTCAGCCTTTATCCCAGGTTCTATGATGTTTATGTAAGAGGTTTCACATTGGCTAGGTAGGTTCATATTTCATCATTAGGGAATCTTTTTTTTTTCATAGTAAGCTTTGTTTTCTCTGGTTTGTTTTTTTAAAGATTCATTTCTTTTCATTGGAAGGCAGGTTTTACAGAGAAGGGGAGTCAGAAAAGATCCTCCATCCACTGGTTCCCTCCCCAAGTGGCCACAACAGCTGGAGCTGAGCTGATCCAAAACCAGGAGTCAGGAGCTTCCTCCAGTTCCCCCATGCACATGCAGGGGGCCAATGCCTTGGGATATCTTTGACTGCCCTCCCAGGCCACAAACAGGGAGCTGGATGGGAAGTGAGGACGCGGGGATACGAACTGGCATCCATATGGGATCCCGGTTTGTGCAAGGTGAGGAATTTAGCCACTGGGCTGCAGTGCCAGGTCCTCACAATAGTTTTCCACACTATTCTAAAATAGTCTTAAAAGGCTGACACTGGAGCCAGCACTGTGGTGTGATGGGCTAAGCAGGGCCAATAATGGTGGTGGTACCACATAGGGATGCTGGTTTGAGACCCTAGCTGCTCCACTTCCAATACAGCTCACTGCTAATGCAGTGGAAAAGCCGAGAAGGATGCAGCCATGTGGGTGACCAAAACGAGGTTTATGGCTACAGACTCAGGCCTTCTCAAGCATAGCAATTCTGGCTCCCTGGGGAATGAATTAGAAGATGGAAGATCTCTCTCAATCTGTGTTCCATATTTGTTGCTTAACTCAAACTTTCAAGTACACAAATAAATATTTGTATGAAGACTTACACTGTTTCTTTTCTTGATTCATATATGTGGGATTTAATTAATTAAAAGGTTTTAAGAAGCAAATGGACATAACAATCTCAGCAATTATAATTGTCATTGTGTGTTCATGGAAGAAATATGTTGTAAAATGATGCCAATATTTTGTAAAACTATTCTACAGTTTTCAATGAAATTAAATGTATGCCTATTTTTTTGAAATATTTATTTATTTTACTTGAAAATCAAAATTATAGAAAGAGACACACACAGAGAGAGATCTTTTTTTAACTCAATTGCATTTTTTAAAGATTTATTTATTTTTTATTGGAAAGGCAGATGTACAGAGAGTAGGAGAGACAGAGAAGATGCTCTGTCCAATGATTCACTCCCCAAGTGACCGCAACAGTCGGTGCTGCGCCTATCCGCAGCCAGGAGCCAGGAACTTCTTCCGGGTCTCCCACGCAGGTGCAGGGTCCTAAGGCTTTGGGCCATCCTCAACTGCTTTCCCAGGCCACAAGCAGGGAGCTGGATGGGAAGTGGGGCTGCTGGGATTAGAACCGGCGCCCATATGGGATCCTGGCACGTTCAAGGCAAGGACTTTAACCATTATGCTATCGCGCCGGGCCCAGGACAAGAGATCTTAAATCCCTGGCTCGCTCCCTGAAGTTCTGCAATGGCCAGAACTAGGCTGGTCAGAAACTGGGAGTCAGGAGCTTCCACTAGGTCTTCCACATGGATGCAGATACTCAAAGCCTTGGGCAATCCTCCGTTGCTTTCCTAAGGCCTTTGGGGGGGAGTTAGATTTAAAGTGCAGCAGTCAGGACTAGAACCTGCATCCATATGAGATGCCAACACTGAGGCGGGTGATTAGTCTGTTACACTACCATGCTGGCCCTAACATATGCCTGTTTCGTGATACAGTAAATCTTTTCCTTGGCATCTACCATAAAGAAACGAATTGTTGTATTCATAATAAAAGATTTACAAAGAAAATTCATAGATGTTTTATTCATTATACACACACACACAAACTGGTAACAATCAAATTATCAGCCAATAGGACAATGAATAAACAAGTAGCAGATACACATAGCAGTGTGAATGAATCCCCACTTATGAAGACATAAATTAGGACACAATGCCTATTCTTGTTGGTATGAGGTTCAGGGACAGGCAAAATGAATCAGCGATGGGAGAAGTTGAGACAGAGGCTTCTCATGGAAAGATACTACTATATAGGAAATAACATAAATGACATTGCTGGGGCAAGGAAACACATTAGTGTTGCTCTTGGTGATGACTGAGCGCAATTCTGAAGTCTTTCAAGCCATCCGCTTGAAAATTCTGTACTTTACTGCAAGAAAAGTGTACATTATTTTGAAAGAACTAAAAGGAAGAATAAAAGAAGTTTTGCTTCAGAGAGCCTATGTGCGAAAGTAAGACGGACGTGGATTCAGAATCATAACTTTCAGTCAATGATCCTACAATGTTGAGCGTGTTTTGCATTCTCTTTCTGCTTCAGTTTCTCAACTATAAAACAGGGAAATAGTAAATGCCTCTTACGTGTTATTACCTGGATTAAACTGTCTAACAGTAGTAAATCACTTACTTTCATGTCTCTTCTTCCCTCACTATTAGCAGAGATATGATTCTTAGTTGATTTCTTTTTACTACGTCACGCAATGCGGTCATGTGTTCTCCACTGTGGAACATTCAGGCTGCTATAAATCACAGAGTAAAAAAGAAACTACTAGGAACTACTTAGACTGACATATTCCAACATTATTGTTAGATCAAAGAACTATACTGTCCCCACACCCAAGGATTTTGGGGGAGGAATTAGTATGTCAACACAGTATTTGCTTTTACGGAAATCTTGAGAAATAAAGTGTAGTGCATCTCTCCTGAATAAAATTTGGGAGCACCCTGTCGTACATCCCAAAAGTGTTAGGCTCAGGGTGAGTTTTTAGGGTACAGCTACAACTCTTAGAGTAAGGTAGTTCATTACATTATTTGTGTTAGCACATTCTTCAACAAATAGCTTAAGTGATCCTAAAATGTGAGTTAGGCACATAGTATAATCATACCAAATATGAGTGATATTCATGACAGCCATTCGAAATCTTGCTTGGCAGAACAGAGTATAAAAAGCATACGATATTTTAAAGATTTATTTATTTTTATTTGAGAAGCAGATTTACAGAAAGAGAGAAAGTGGAAAGAAAGAGAGAGAGGTCTTTCATCCCCCATGTCACTCCCCAAATGATCACAATGGCCAGAGCTCAGCCAATCCAAAGCCAGGAGTTTCTTCCAGTTCTCTCAAGTGAGTGCAGGGGGCCAAGGACTTGACCCATCCTCTGATGCTTTCCTAAGTCATAAGCAGGGAGCTGGATAGGATTTGGAGCAGTCAGGACACAAGCTGGCACCCATATGGAATGCTGACACTATAGGTAAAGGATTCACCTGCTTTGATTATTTCTTAGAGCATGCCTCTCTAAACTGGAATGTGTGAAAATAGTATCCCTGGCTCTGCTTGAATTCTGTGGCTCATAGATGATATTGAATAGTGAGTTGTGCATCTCCGACCCAGATTAGATTCATAAACGCTTCTTATCTCTGACCGAACATTGGTATCCAAACAGTGCTCTGAAGATTTCATGGCCAAAATTGTCCATCCATCACTTTGTACCTTAGTGAGAAAATAAAGTATTTTAGTAACAGTATTAAAGAGTGTGTCTAAATGTCGTATTTAGGGGCCCTATCTCTATGGAATACCAAAGAACATCAAAGTGGTCTTTCATGAGGGTCAGGGCAGTGAGTTGGTTGAGAATTGCTACTTGGAGTCATTAAGATAATAAGAGGTTCTGGGTAGTTTGCAGACTGTCCTCCATTCATATTCTTCCAGAGCTTTAATACTGAGTATTACATACAAGCAATCTGTGGACAGCTGGGCATAAAAAAATCTCTAAAAGGTTTTTTCCATTGTCTTTAAAAATAGCCATCTTATAATTTAAGTTCATTTGAGCAACTTTTAAGTAAGTAAAGTTACCAAGCTAGCTTTGCCTAAATCACTTAATTCATACTAAGTAAAGGTCAGGACAAGTCTTTTAAAATTAAGAATCATTATTCTTTCTGAGACAGAATCTACCATTAACAAAGATGTTTCAAAGCTGCTGTCATCTAAGACATTGTAACTTCATTTCAATATTTATCACAGATTTGTAGATCAAAGCTAATACTCCATTAGATGCCTACCAATTTGTAGATAATAAATGATTTTTTAAAATTATATATGCCCCACCTAACTGCACCTTGAAATGTGTCATGTTTATTCAGATTGTCTTGTGTTTCCATAGTCTGTGGTCTCACTATTTGGAAATAGAAAGTTACAGGACTAAGGAGGTTTTATAGAAAAGGGAAATTATTAAATGATAGTATAAATTCAGTGACGTGCCTAACATGGGTTTGATTAAGAAACAGTAAACGAAATTCAGGTTAGTCACTTCTGTCAATGGAAGGCATTATTAAATTGACGGTTAGAACTCTTACAGTGTTTGCTGATATGTTTTAGATAGAGCTGCCCGCTAAACTTCACTTAGGTTTAATTTCTCTTCAGGAGAAGAGTATGGAGCAATTATATGAATAATATCAGATTTCTATGATTAAGTTATGAGAAAAGACAGGGAAAGTTAAGCCAATTCTCAGTGGAAAAGTAAAGACTTCATGTAACCCAATTGAAGCTTTAGAAGTGATAAGGTGGACTGATAAAATTGATACAAGCACACTCTGTATGCAGCAAGACCAGAGGAGTGAGTAGATACGATCTGAAAATTAGAAAGTTGGGAACAAGGAAAAAACGAAGGGAAAAGTCTTTTACACAAAGGATAATAAGCATATGGAATAAATTACTATAAAGGGCCCCTGAAGCAAGAAGCATCATTGAATACAGGAGGGAACGAAATGAATTTCTAAATGAAGAGGGAAGTGAGGGAAGAACGGGAAGGAAATAGGCTAATGGAAATAAGAGAAACTTGAAAAAGCAGGTGTGATGAGCAGAGAAACCTTTCATTGGAATCCCTTTACTGGTAGTGCTGTTAAATGGCTTTTGGCATAGCCTGTAATCTAAAATAATGTCATAGCGTGGTGCTCCATGCTGTCACATTAAACCAAATGCTACATGGCATTTAACATTCCTCTATCTTCAGGGATGTCTAAATACAAGTCTCCATAATGTAATTCCACTCTGCAACTAGGTGGCTTGGGAAAACTGGCCACCTTTGTGACCAATGAAGTTCAACTTTCTATGGACGTTGCATATTCAAATAAATTTTCTTTTTCCTGCCGCTTTAAAAAAATAAATCAAGAATTGCCCATAAGCACCTATAATCTAGTGTCTCCTTAATAATAGATGAGATGATTTTCAATGGGACATGCAGAAAATATGAAGGCATATTAACCATTTGTAAACTAGTCATGATGGAACTGCTTCTCTCTCTCTGATCACATTGTCCATAGTTGTATTTGAAAAGATCTCAGTGCCTTCTTCGCTGGAAGCAGACATCTTATTTTAGGAAAGGGGCTGAGGATGAACGCAGGATTTCAAGTGAGGAGTGATTTTTGTTTAGCACAAATATGTAAGCTATTGTTAGCTAATTAGTCAGCAGTTCTTTCAATCACATAAATGAGGAATGGGTTACCTTGAGGAGAAAGGAGTCTGCTTTTTAAGTCACTAATTAAAACGTGCTTACTAAGGGTTACAAAATACATACTATTTGTAATTCGTTCACAAAAAGGTGTAGACAAAAGGTATTGGTTCCCTATCCTAAAATGTGAAGTGCTTTAGAGATGCATACTCATCCAAGGGTTAGAAAATAGCTTAAATATACAGGAAAATGACTTTTCTTTCCGTCAGCCTTAACGTTGTATTGTAAATATTCATTTTGTAGGTGCAGTCCTTTCCAGATGCCTGGACTGATGCTGAATAAGAGAGATACCACACAGAGCGTGGAACCGGTCCATTATTTAACAACGACTGACTTAGAACTTCTGCCCTGCTCAGTCACAAGGGGATATTTCTGGATAAAACTGTTCATCAGTGGTGTAGTAAGGCCATTATCACCATCTGTTGGCATGAATGTTTGACTGTAAGGTACATTGTGTCAGACATGGGATCTGTTCACCTTGCACAGGCAACATTGGTGTAAAGCAAATCATTCAGGGAACGTAGTCTACCAAAGGCTCATGGAGTTTTCCACTTTTAGGAAACAGACTTTAAAATGCCATCATGAACACATTCCGAGATATGAAAATCCACTGGATGCCTAGCTTTGTATATGGACTCCTGAAAGTATTAAGAGAGCGATTCATAACAGACAAGATAGGTAAATTAGGTATAAACATTTAGGTCATCAGTCCAGGGCAGAACTGACAAATTCATGGCACTGATATCACAACTCGCATCGTTCCCCAACTCTGCTTTCACTGCAAACCCAGTAAAAAAAGGCATTGCTAAATAATCATGATATTCTTTCCCACTGAATTAACAGTTTTTCTTAAAACTGCTCTCCTAGGAGATCCTTACAATCTACTGGGTTTTGCAGTGGAGATGAAACCTATTTAACAACCCTTGCAGGGATGTACATTCAAAATGGGGCCAGAGAAAAATGTGTATGAAAAGTGTTAGGGCAACTTTGAACAATAGAACAAGCTGCTTCTCAACCCAAAATAATGGCTTTTCTTTCATGATAAAAAATAAAAAATATACAAAAAGAGTTTAATGTCGAAGTATACCAAAAGTTTACTTGGGAACATATTCATTTTGTGTAGACATAATCTCATAATGCATTTTTAATTTGACAGTTTTACCATTTTATTTTCATAAAAGTTAAATTGATAGGCAAGGGGGAAGTTGGACAAATAAGCAGACATGTGAGAAAACAACAACACTGATTCATTTTGGTTTGCAAACATTTGAGAATTGTATGTTGCAACCTGATTGTGTATCACAGAAATGCACAAACAACCCTGCTATAGCAACACAATTGCCCGGTGTTTGAATTTTAGGGGCACAAGAATTGCAGCGTGCAGTTAAAGTAACACCTACTCGAATTTTGTGGATGCTGAGATTAATTTTCAATATGCAGTCTCCCTTGGGATATTTATATTCTTCCAATCAGCATGGAACTGTCCATCAAAACTAACATTATAAAATTTTTTTTAACTTGGCACTGCAAA
Organism: Ochotona princeps; assembly: GCF_030435755.1. Classification (NCBI taxonomy): domain Eukaryota; kingdom Metazoa; phylum Chordata; class Mammalia; order Lagomorpha; family Ochotonidae; genus Ochotona; species Ochotona princeps. Next base: position 11,270,770 of record NC_080856.1, on the reverse strand, counting down.
TGTTCCAGGGCTTTCTTTAAAGATCTCTAGACAGATTAGCAATCTTCCTGTAAAAATGACCTCTGTCATTCTCAGTAGTGCTGTCTGGTTATTCAATGCCAGTAAATTCAGAGGATGACAGGGGTTCTCCTCCTATTCTCCCCTTCTCTTTCAGATAATTTTAGAACCATTTATTTAAGGCATAGAACTTTGGACTATTTCAAGAAAGTATTGTTATTTTCATTCAAATGCAATGTGCATTGCCATTCAAAGTTTAGTTCTAATTAGAGGAGTGAGACATAAACAGTTTCCAAAGGGGAAAAAAAACATTTTTTTTCCACCAATTGCTTCCATCACTTTTGAACCCTGCTAAGCATTTTTAGTAGATATATGCCCTTAGCTCATCTTTTGCATGCTAACAATTTAATCTGAATACCAATATAGACACAAAATAAACGATTGTTTCCAGCCAGAGGTATCTGCAGAAGAAATCTTGGAGTAAAACCTTGTCTTTGCAGCTCATTGTGTCTCTAATTAGAGTGGAGGAGGCAGACGCTTGCTGGTGTCAGTCTGCGTTTAGCATGCCCTGGAGCCTCAAACTCCTAGGGGTATCAAAGTGCACTAATTAAATGAGGGGTCCACAATACGGCACTAAACATCAGAGTGCAGGAGAGAGTCCAGTGTCCTCCGTGCCTTTGAGAATCCGTGGCCCACGCTAATTACCCATTGTTGAATTGACTTTCCATTCTGTGAGGAATGAATGGTTCCACTTTCCCTCCTCCCTCCACCCCTCCCTCTTTCTATTCCACCATCTTTGCTTTGGCCGCCTAATTAATCTTATGGAAATCTCCTGAAGCCAGATTCCAGCAAGGTTGCCCCGATGTTTATAATTTGATTTGTGATGATAAAAGTGAAGGCACCCGGGGATGGAACAGTGTCATTTTCAACACTCTCGAGAATCGGAGAGGCTATCAATCTTTCCCACGTGCACGGCAAACTGATATCCTAGAAAATTAACTTCAATTAATAACAGAAATCCCCAGACACACCGGAAAGTGGAGCTGCTTTGAAAGAGAACCTTCAAGGATGTCTCTGGACTCTTTTATACACGGACCTTTTTTATAGAAGAGATTCTCAATGAGGAAGTGTGTGTGTGTGTGTGTGTGTGTGTGTCTTTTCTTCTCAATACTAATTTCAAGGAAGTACAGTATCACACACACCTAGTGTAGGATGAATTTAACTGAAGTGCTCTAGATTTTAGTATCAAATGTTCCTGCGTAAGCTTCCACACTCAGTGTCCTCTCGCTTTTGATTTGATAATCAACGAAATTTTAAGCATCTTTTCAAAACTTATCTCCTGTTGTGTTAAGGCCCTTATGTGGGCAGTCAGCACCTTAAAATTGAACAGAAAGTTATATATGCATATGCAAACAAATATAATCCAATTAAACCCACAGGGAAATGTTCAATAATATTACTAGCAGATTGAACAAGGAATAAAAGGCCTGTTTTCCATAAAACTTTATACCAAAAATGACTTGAATCATGACAAGTCTACAATCTCAGTCTAGTTACATGCTTCAATTGTGAATTATTAATTTGGAAAAAAATAAAAGTATCTCATTCCTTCTTCATTCTTTTAACTGTCTCATTGATCTGATCAGTTTTCCACTTTCCAAATTTAGCTTTGGTTGAAAATACATTGGATTATTTCAGCATAATATTAAAAATACCAACAGGAGCAGTTTTATACATAAGCAGTGAGCATCTGCTTGCATTTGTTTGAATTCATTCACAAAAGACCCTGCAAAATGACAAGAGCTGCTGAGAAGGGGTGTGATGATCTGTTCGTCTACCACTTCCAGAAAAAGAAGGGATTAAATTAGTTGACAAAATTACACAATGGATTAATCCCATAGTCCAGTGAATATACGAGCTTTAGAGGTAAAATTTTCTGACATCAAAACACTGCACCTTAGTTTCCTAAAAGTTAGCATGTCACTTTCCAGAGCAGCAGAGTGCCTGAGTCCCAGTCAAGGGTGAATTCTAAGGAACACATGTTGTATTCCCAAGAGACCATCAGACGCCAGTTAACCACAGCTAGCATTCCATTAAGAGAATGTACGTATTATTCTGATTTACTTAGAAAATTTTGGATAACTCTTGCTCTGTCTTTTTCTAAGATTTGCTTTTTTCCTTTTGAAATAGTTAAGAACAAGAGAGGGAGAAACAGAGACAGCCAGTAAGCTCTTCCATTCGCTGATTGTTCCACTACGGCCAGGTGGAAGGTGGGATCTAGGAGATTCATTCAGATAGCTCACATGGGTGCAGGAGCCCCAGATTTGTACCGTTTTCCTCTCCTTTTCGAAGGCTATTAACAGTAGGCTCGTTAGGAAATGGAGCTGCTGGATTCGAATGGGCAACCACATGTCATGTGAGCATGGCAGGTGATTGAATTATATGTAACACCACAGTCCTGGGCCCAGATAACTCTGCTTAACAAGACTAATACATGGACAATTTTCAAACTGAAACTTATGACCAAAGTTAATACTGAATTTACAAACCAAAAACATGAGGACATAGAGACTTGAAATCGAATGAAAACTACCTAAAGCCTTGCTTGGGTCACTTCATTAGGTAAGCTTGCCATGTTCCAAATTCTTGTTAAAACTGCTATTGTGTAATCAAATTTATTTGGTACCATTTCTTTTTCTTGAATTTCTTAATAGCAGGTGGGGTATTAGGATCACCTGTGGACCTGATGAGTCAGGTTATCACACTGTACAACATTGGCCATTTATTTATGCTCTATTTTGATTTGCTGCAGTTATATTTCTGCTCTTGATAAGGTCACTTTGGAAGAAAGGCAGAATTGCAATGCAATTAAAACCTCGGGTATTAAACTGAACAAAGTTTTTGTAATGCTATAGGTTTCTGCCTCCAGGTTGAAGTTAAGATTCTGAGTTCCTTAGCAAGCAACTGAAAACGGCCCTGGAGTCATCCAGTGCGACAGGGATGACCATAAACCATATCAAGTACATGATTTCAAGCTCTAGTTCTGCTCCTTTTTCTGACTTCTCACAAATCCACAGTCTGGGAGCTGGTAGGTAATGGCTCAAGCAGCTGGGTTTTGATCATCCACATGGGAGGCTTGGCAGTTTCCAGGTTCTTGCCTGCAACCTTACCAAGCCCCTGCTGCTTCAGATAATTGGGGGATGAAACCAAAGATGGACGATCTCTCTCAGTCTCTCTCAGTCTCTGGTTCTCTTTGTCCATCTGCCTTTCAAATAAAAAAAAAAAAACTTTTAGGAAGCTGCTTTCATAAAATAAAAGAAATAGGATTAATCTTAATGCTTTTAATTCCATATTACATGAATGCCAAGTTAGGCATTAGAATTGGTCATGTTTACAAGTTTTCATTAAAAAATTATATATATCAGAAGTCTAGAAAGCCTTTGCCTAGGAGAAACACATTTTACTATAATTTACTTGTATTATCAACAGCCTGTATAATATCTACAACAATTTTCAGAAAAGATGTGACTTACATCTTAAAAAGAGCACACTACTTTTTGACAGATACAACTTCATCCAAGGACACAGATACTATTTTCAAAATATTGTAAACAATTCAATTAGAAACAATAACTTTATAAGGAAAGCTAATGTCACAATACGATTCTCCCCAAATTCCCCCTCCCACCATAAACTTAATATGTTCTTGTTGTCCTTATGTTTTAACGATGAAGAATTAAGAATAAGAATAAATCAGAAGCTTCAAGCAGATTAACAAATACTGTCAACCTGATTATGCAAAATCTGTTGATTGATACCCTCACAGAGAGAGAAAACAAAATATATTTATATGTATATTGTTACAATTAATAGACTTTTCCTGACCTATTGTATTGTGATAGAATAGATGTGTTATTTCAATTTTCAAAACATTGTTTAGAATGTAAGAACTAGAATTCATGATAAATGTCAAAAGGAAGGCTTACCCTGGGTACTACTGGGCCACGTGACATGACCGCCACATGCCAAAATAAAAAACCTGCCCATATCCAGGGTCTTCTTTGAAAATATATCTTTACAAAGCTATGTCTTAAGTCATGTAGGGTTCACTATTGTTTTAACGAAAGGTGTTTGGAGACTGTACTAACACTCTCTCCAAAGCAACTAAAGATAGGAGGTTTATATGTTCACTAAACATTAGAGAAATCTGTCCATTGCATTTGTGTAGAATTACATAAAAACCCTAAAGTACTAGGTGGGTTGTATTATTTTACAGTGTCTCCCAGATAGTATTAAAAGGATCATTTCCAGATCCAATGGATTTACTCTTTTGCAAGTATTGGACTACCTCCACAGAGCATGATTAGTTCCCATCTTGGAAATTGTTTAACACATTTCATGTTAAATAAAAGTGAACTGGATGATGTAATAAATGTTTTATATTCAATAAGATAATCATCATATTTCATGCATTCATTCTTACGGAGTGCCTATTTCTATCCTTCAGAAATGACCTGCAAGTAGCCTCGCAATAATGTTAACTCTATATGGGCTTTATTCTTTGCTCAGTTAATCACACATTCAATTTACCTATCTTCCTGCCCATGTGCATTATAATGCAAATCAATTCAAGTAGAGATGTGAGAGCTTAGGAAGTCTGGCCTGGCAAGCAAGCTTCCTTTATTTCTTGCCTTAGAGCTAGCCAAGCCTGGGAGATGAAGATGAGCTTAATTAGAATTATAGAAGGATTTAAAAGTCAGTTTAAAAAAAATAGAAAACTATTCAAACTGAATATTCAATCCACAACAAAGTAGAAGAAAGCTTTGGTCCCCAATGTCTAAACATATCACACTTCAGAGAGTCAGATGACTGGCTTTAAGGGGAAGCAGTTCTTGGTAATCCATTCAGTACAACACTCACCCAGGAAGAAATGCACTGAACAAGCCCAGACTCTTCATGACATGCAGGTCAGGCTAGTAGACCAGAGGACTCATCCACAACTCTCGCAGTTCCAGTACTACTTCTCTCTGTCCAAATGTGATGCAGAGCTTCTACAGACCATGCCACAAGCTCCAAAGGGCCAGGAGGTTAAGGAAAAAAGAAACTCAGGTGCTATGAATTCATACAGTGGGAGAGCTGAAATCCTCTTAACATGCTTGCCTCCCAGGGACCAGCTTACTACAAAACTCACAAACAAATCTTCCTCACAACAGCACCCCTCTGCTTAAGCAGGAAATTGTGATTCATCCTTAACCTGAGCCAGCCAATAGCCTTCATGACAAGAGCCTGGCCTCACAGAGCGCAATCTTTGATCCAGTCTCTCCAATCAGATCAGGCATTTAGTTCAATAAGCAACACCTGGCTCTTCCTCGCTTTGTCTAGTTCTACTTAGATGAACAAATAATTTTTTCTCGAGGACTCTTGAGAAGTAAAATATGCTCACTCTATTGGAAGAGTCCACCTTTACTTATTATTGCCATTCATTTCATCCTTTTATGATAATCCTTACAAATAGTCTTTCCTTACTAAGTCCAGATTTGTTTTTCAGTTACCATATCTTTACATTCAGGGACTAGGTTTTCCTAGACTTCCAAGCTATAAACTCTTATATGATCCTCTAGATCTGTTCCCCAAAACTGCACAATCACATTTCTGTGGGGTTAACACACGTGGCTAGTTTTTAGAGAATATTTTTGCCAATAATTTATCAGAAGAAATTGTTCATATGTTTAGACATATTTTCATAAAGACATAATTCTAATCACATGATTCAGTCTTTGAGATTTTAGTAAAAGAATAAAGCTTTTGAAAATATTATCGGTAAGAGTAGATGTTTAGCCCAGCAGTTAAGATGTACAGTATTCATGATTGAAGTAACTGGAGTCCTGCCACCTGTGTGGGGCACTAGTATTGAGTTTCCAAGTCTCAGCTTCCAACCAGTGGAAGGAAAATTTCTCTCTCTCCCTCCCTCCCTCTTTCATTTGTTAGTGGTTTGAATGAAAGGGGAAAGATTTTGAAAGTCATTTCTAATGTCTAGGAGTCAGAAATTCTGGGGAAAGAACAATGTGTAAAACTAAAATATCTTGACAAGTTGGGTAAATTTAATGTTTAATCATAAACTACCTTTTAATTTTTTTTATTTGAAATCCAGAGTTAGAGGTATAGGAGTAGACACAAAAAGAGATTTCCATTAGCTGGTTCACTTCCCAAATGACTGTAACAGCAATAGGTTAAACCAGGTCAAAGCCAGGAGCATCAGCAGTCTTCCAAGAACTTGGGCCACCCACTACAGCTTTCCTGGATGCATGAGCAGGCAGCTGAAACTAAAAAATTAGCAACAAGACACTAACCAGTGCCCATAAGGAATGCTGGTCTTGCAGGAGGCAGCTTTACCAGCTGCGTCCCAACTCTGTACCCCATAGGCTGTCCTGTAAAATGACTTCTTTGACAATGGTTTCCAAGGCTTAACACTTTCAAAGCACTAATAAACAATGCTTTGAACTAATAAACAGCAAAACTCTTAAGGTTTATCTGTATAATAAAAAAAATAAAAATATACTTTGTAAGAGGAATGAGTAGTGTTTTCTGTGAAAATTGAATCATTTAAAAGCTTAATTTGCTTTTGAAGAAACTAAGATATTTGCAGCCAAAAAAATAAAAATAGAGGGATAATAGAAAGAAAAAGAGGAAGAAAGGAAAGAGGGAAGGAAGGAAAGAAAGAAAAAAGGAAGGAAGGATGGAGGGAAGGAGGGACAGAGGGAAAGAAGATGAGAGGGAAGAAAGGAGGGAAGGAAGGGTTGGCTTTTAGGAGCCATTATCCATAAAATGACTTCTTTTGGTTAACTAAATTATTAGAAACCCTTTGTTCAGCCATCTGGTAAGATGACAAAAATTTACTCACCAAAGTAGCCACGGAGAGTCACTTGAAGTAATTCTATGTGCCCATTTCAGAGGATCTCCCCTCAGTCACGTCAGATTTTGAGCTGAATATCTATGTACAGATGCAGCTCTGGTGCTCAAGTGGCTTGATTCCAATACAGAGAAATCAAATGGGATGCTACCCCTCACGTATCATACGAAGTATTCACTGCCCTAAACAGGATCTTCCGCTCTTCAAAACCTGTTGAAACCCAAAATCTTCCAGCCATGGGAGACAGGGGGAAGATTTTGAATCACGTTAATATATACTACTTACCAATTAAGAAAACACATTCATTCAAATATATTCATTAAAAATATTAATTACTAGCACCTATGTCATCCATCAATATTTGGAAGGACACTTAAAAGCATGCATAGAAAAACTGAATATAAAATACACTTGAGACTTTTTTTTCATAGTGTGCCATTTCAATGAATGCTTTTAAGGAATGCAAGCATTTTCTGAAACTAGCACAGTTACACTATTTCTGTTTGTTTCCACCTATGAACACATTAATTTCCGTAGCATTCCCATGATGTATCCCCTTGAGTACAGTCCACCACAGAGAGAAGTAGCAGGAAAAACAAAAAGGACAAAAAAAGGATATTGAACCTTCATCCACATGAGACTAACAAACATATAAAAAAGGTATCATGTGGTGCTAAGGTGATGAAAAAGAATGTCGAAACAAAGAGAAGTAAGTTTTCATGTATGCACCACAAGGATGGACTCACATGAAATGACCGACAATCTCCCTCATTGTTGGGAATCACCTCCATGGCAGCATGATGGACTTGTAAAATTTCACAAAAGACACTCATTGTAAAACTGAAGAGCAGAACAGAGGGGAGGGGAAGGAACTTAAAGGAGTGGGAAGGGAGACCACAGTGCCAACTAAACCGTATCCAAAAAACACAATAATAATGACGATAAGAGAATGCAAGGAGTTGGACAAAATATTTGCACTGGAACACTTGCCGTGTGCAAAAGTTATCGTCTTGCATTTCACTGAGGTAAGCTGAAACACCGAGGTTTAGTTTCTCTATTTGTAAATTTCAAAATTAGAGTAAGTGATGCTGTGGTTGCTCCAGATTTAACTGGACTGGAGCCTAAGTTCCATATGAAGCCATCAGGATTTGCCTTTAGTTCAATCCCCTGCCTCCTTCTTTCTACCCATATTTACTGCATTTAGCCTTTGCTCTCAAGACTAGCATGCCGTCCAGAAGGCTCTGTTTTCACATTCTATTTTCTCATCCCAGTGCAAGCTTGGGATCATTCTAGTTTCTAGACCCTTTCCATACCCACTTGCCTATTAAAATATTAAAGTCCAAATTTCTCCAGACATTGGATACTGTGGCTTCCATTTGCCAAAGTGATGAAAGGTTACTAGGAAAATTAGCCCAGCTGTATTTTTACTATCTAATATTGAATTTAGGTATTATGCTTCCCAGAGGAATTTTTTATTTTAACAGTGAATTCTTGAAAATACACTTTCTCAATCTAAAAAGATATGGGCTATTTTACCCATTATTTCCATCTGTCTAACTATAGAAGCAATATTTTTAATCTTTTGCTGTAACCAGGAAAAAAAAAGATATGGTTTGCCTTCATAATACAAAGGTAGCTGTCTTTGCAGGCAGGGTTGTATCCAACAGAGGCTTTGTAGAGGGCTGGTATTCATTTTCAGGTGTGGAATGAATCCTATTTAACTGAGTACAATACAGTTAAATGGAGGCAATGTGCTACAGTAACGGGATCTAGAAAACAACAACAACAAACACACTAACCTAGCAATGTATACTAAACCTCTTATTTTTCAAAGCGTCCTACCTCCTGTTTCTCTAATTAACAAGATACAGAAAGAAATATTGTTTTCCCTGATATGGGAGATTAATAAAATAATCCGGATCACCATAAAGAAGTTGATGGATATGAATTAGTGGCCATAACCAACTGCAAGAAATCCAAAGGATGAAAATGTAATATATGGCGGGAAAAGGAATAAAATGTCACAGTAAAGAAAAAAGTGTTTTCTAAGGTTTTTATTCTGAAACAAAGAGTTGGAAAACATCCACACTCTGGTAATTTTTGTGCTGACTCTTAACCGAAATGCCTCTCCACATCATGTGGGAGTTTCCTAAACTTCACCTTGGTGAAGAACAGCCATGGGGCACATGGTATGCATACTCAATAATTTCTGGGGTAAGACATTAGCACACGGCTTCTTTGTTTTTAGTTGTACCTGTTCTGTGTGCTATGCACTATGAGACCAGAGAGGCACTGGTAGCAATGTGAGAATCGGGGAAGACAATTCCTAGGAGATGTTGAACCAATTTCCCATGGATTATAGCACAAAACCCCAACAAATTCCATGCATGGTGAGTTGATGCATCATTAAACAAAGTATCATACATTCTTTCAACCATTGAAGAAACCCATTCTATTCTGTATATCCAAACTAAATCTTTGATTGAAATGTCACTCCTATTGTAAAGCATTTTGATTTTTAGGAACCATATCATGTGGGAGTATTAATTCCCTATGAATACCATCTTTAGCTGTGCTATTGTAAAACCTGTCACCTCACTGTCCAATAATGATGCCTTTTTCTGTTCCGCATATCATCAATAGTTTACTTCCAGAATGTGAATCGTTCACCTTTTGCCTCCATCAGCTATAGCTGTTGAATTTTCCATTATAATCTAAACCTAAAGGACCAATTTTTAAAAAATTCTTAATATCCCAGGGCACCTTGCTTCTTTAGACATGAATATTAAATAGGGTGAAAGCTTAAAACCCTCAGTGGCAAGTCCCGTCAAGAGAGGCCACAGGAGGACATTCAAAATAAAACTAGCCAAGTCACACTCTATTGTGGGATTAATTAGCTGTGAGCTACAGAGTCCTTGTTGTAGCATAGGGACTTTTCCAGAGAGCTTTTGTTACATGTCTCAGCCAGGTCTGTACCCTTTTATTCCCCCTCCATCTCAAGCCATCGTTGGAGGAAAAAGCAGCTGGAGGTGGTGGAAGAAGCAGGAGACAGAGGAGGAGGGTTCTGGATGGTCCCCCTCTCTTTACATTACACTCTGGCCAGAAAGCAACTGACTAGCTACTTCCTCTAAGCAAGTCGCTTTCTAGATTGACACCATTATAGGAAGCTACTCCTAACCCCCAGATCAAGTAAGCTAGCTAAGAAATGAAAGACAAATCTTTTAAGTTAGAAAATTTTATATCATTGTCAGTTTGGTGAAAGGAAAAGGAAAAAAAATGAAAACTTTCCGTCTAGCAGTGGGTAAAAAAAAAAAAATAATAAAACTCCTTTTCAAACTCCTATGAAACCTTTTCAATGTGTGGCTCAAAATTGAAGAAAGGGCTCATGTCTTGACTATCACCATGATTTTCACTGAGATTTTTATTCAACGATACCTGAAGATTACACATAAACCCTGACACCAGTGTAGGCTGGATTCTGTGCCTGCACTGTGAAAAAAAAAAAAATAAAAACGACGCCTGTAGATGTAGCAGAGGGTGAATTAGAAAGACTTTCTCTCGTCTGCCCAGCTAGCAACTGGATTTCAGTAACTTTTGTTGGGTGTATGTCCTCTTTTTGTTCCACACCTGTTTTAGTTAATAAAGTGCTGGAAAACGTTCTATGACATTTCTTAAAAATAAAATAACATAACAAAATTGAGATTTTTGAGGAACTATGTGTTTTCCTAAGTCACCCATTAACATTATAACTTTTTAATTGGCGTATTTCTATCGACCATGCCAAGTAGAACGAGTACACCACATTGCAAAACTTTTAATAATATTGTTGAAACTTCTTAACAGGAGAACAGCTAGAATTTTTTCTCCTTTGATTAAGAGAATTAAGTTTTATGGCTTTTGGGTTCCAAAGAGTTCTACATGTTCTGATTCTTTTTGGTTAATAGATTATTTCAACACTGATCCCAAATGAAGATTTTGAGGATTTTGGGTTCACACTACACAACTAGGCAGTACTTTCTAAAATCTTTGCAATTCCAAAAAAGTTAGAGATGAGAAATTTTCCTTCAATTGTGAATTTCATGGACAGAGTATCAAGCCAAACTACACTGTCCTTTTAATGAATATGACAGCTCAACGTTGTCATTATGTAACAGGTATATTGCATTTATAAATAACCATAGTGACTATGGAAACCAACATTTTGTTTATTACAGTAATACTTCTACACAATTTTAAGCAATGGCTTTGAGAGATATGAGCTGTTTTGTGACTATATTAAAATTAACCTCTATTCTCAATCATTCATGAAATTCCTACTACCTTCAAAACTGCTTCTGCTTCTAGTGTTTTGAAGGTGGTTAAGATGCTAATAATGATATGAACACTTCACTTTTGTGAAAGGAACATTCACAGATAATATCAAGTGAGAAAGAAAATATATCAATTATTAAAGATTTAACAAGGGTCACTTTGCCAAATAGAAAACACTGAGACATCTAAAAACAGGGGGAAAAAACGACTGATTTGTTGAGATTTGTCAAACTATCTCTGTTTTGATTCATTGCTATGTGTACAAAAATAATGTCATATCCTCTGTTGACAATATTGAAAAAAATTAGTAATAATATTTTGCAGGTCTCGCTCCAAGTTTCATTCAGTTAACAGCTACAATGGAAAAAGGGAAATCCTATTATTTTATCTAAAGGTGCCAAATGTGTGCTTTCTTCTCACTACTGTCCATACATGTCTTCATATTTCAGTAGGACCTCAGATCTAATCCTTGCCAAGTATCTTCATTGCAGGTTAATGTGCATCTGTCCCAAAAACGTGCATTTAATCATAGACATTTGAAAACTCTGGGACATGCATGTGATCTTATCTATATTTATTCTGCTTTATTAAAGGAGTTTAAGAGTTATTAACGCACATGCCTCAATATTTGGGTGTTTACAAATAAAGCCATAGCAAAACTAGAGATGCATATAATGTAATTACATCCATACTTCTCACTGTAAATGAAAATCAACTCAAGGTGGATCAAAGACCTAAATTTCAGACTTGAAACTCTGAAGTCACTTGAAGAAAATGTGGAGCATCTGGGAGAAGGGCAACACCGTAACACAGTATGCTAGGTTGTGGTGCTAGCATCCTATATGAGCAATAGTTCAAATCTTGCCTGCTGCAAATCTGATCTGGCTCCCTTTTTATAGCCTGGGAAAGCAGCTGAGGATTGCTCAAGTCCTTGGGACTCTGCACCCAAGTAGGAGTCCTGATAGAGGCTCCTGGCTCCTGGCTCCTGGCTTCCTGTTCCTGGCTTTGGATCAGCTCAGATTCAGCCATTGAGGTCATTTGGAGAGTGAACTAGTGGGTGGAAGAGATCTCTCTATTTCTCTCTCTCTCTCTCTCTCTTTCTCCTCCTCAGAAACTCTGTCTTTCAAATAAAAATTAGAATATATATCTTTCCAAAAAACATAGAGGAAACACCCCAAGATATTGAAGTAGGACAAAGAGTAATTGGGTAAGGACCGAAAGTATAGCAACAACAACAAAACAAAACAAAACAAAACAAAACAAAAGAAATATATCAAATTTTGAAACTTTGCACAACAAAGAAAATGATCAGTAGAGTGAAGAAACATCCCACAGAATGAGAAAAAAATATTTGCAGGCTACATATCAGACAAAGGTTTAATATGCAAAATATACTTAAAATAACAGCAACAATTTAAAAAATCCACTCTCCTCTTGCAACACCCAGGTTCCCATATAAGCACCAGTTCCTGTCCCAGCTGCTCCACTTCCCATCCAGCTCCCTGCATGTGGCCTGAGAAAGCAGTAGAGGACGGCTCAAAGCCTAGGGACCCTGTACCAATGTGGGAGACCCAGCAGAAGCTCCTGACTCCTGGCTTCAGTTTGGCTCAGCACCAGTGTTTGAGGCCACTTGGGGAGGAAACCAGCAGAGGGCTGATCTTTCTCTCTGTATCTCCTCTCTATAAATCTGCCTTGCCAATAAAAACTAAAATAAATAATTTTTAAAAAGATATGACCAAGAATTTCAATCAATAGTTCTCAAAGGAAGAATTGCAAATTGCCAGTAACTACACACAGAAAGCTCATAACCCTAGCTTTACAGTGGTTTCATTCTTCTGCACAGATAATACGTAGTAACAATAAATACAATTCCATAATGTGACATGATTATATATCATATGATATGACATATATAATGTAACATAACAAAACAAAACATAATACTGAATAATATGCCCAGCAAATATGTCTGCACATTCATTTTGCTCCTAAGAATATTGGGGATAATCTTTTAAAACAGAAAATAAAATCTCTTTCAAGACAGTTCTGAGAGCATATTCCCATCCCTGATTAAATATGTTTTATATCTCTTTCTAAAATGATTAAAATTTATAAATATTTATTTATATTTAATTAGACTATTTTATAGTAAATTTAAAGTAGGCTAGCATGTTACAAAGGAAAATGACTAAGTGGAAAATAAATATAAAAATCTTAAAGAAAATGAATAATTTACTGGCACTCCCTACGAACCTTAAATAGTTAATAATGCCCAGACGCCGCCTCACGCCAGACAGTGCAGCCCCCTTGGAGAGGTTCGGCTGGTCGTGCCACCCACACGCCTTTGATCATTACCTACGTACGCAGTGGTCATGTCAGTAGCTAATTGCCCACGTTACTTTCTTCATTTTTCTTGTTAAAAAGAGAGATTTTTAAAATGAGCTCAATATATCAGCCTTTTTAGCACAAGTATTAGTAATACGTATCCCCTCATTTATTATTTGATCTTTTTTTTTTCCCAGCTCTTCTTTTGCAGATCCATCTGTAAAGCCTTTCAAACACTGTTGAAAATCCTCCTCCTCTCACACGGCCTTGCCTACACTTTTACCTAAAACCATAACAAGTACAATCCCTACAGTTTATTTTTTCTTAGATATTCTAAAGTGAAGTTGACCAAATTTGTTGAAGTTATTTATTCCAGTTCAACTTTACATTATGGCACACTTGATCATAAGCAAAATAAGATTTTTTAAGGGATAAGCATTAAAGATGTGAAATAAAATACATAAAGCAGATGAATTTTAAAAATACAGTTGATGTAAGTGGAAAGCTGGCTGTATTTTCCTAGAACCCAAATTCGAGAGGAAAATATTGCACTTTAAACGATCCTTTTCATTATATTCCCCAACTAATATACCTCCCCACCCACCCCACTGCTGAAATGTAAAAGCAATTTCTCATTTAAGCCATTATATAGGACATGAAAAATATAGAAAAATCTAGCCAAGTGATTTTCACCAAGTCCTAACCTTCCTCATATTCCACGTTTGAAAAATAAAGTCAAGTATGTATATCTCCCAAGGCAGACAAGGGAAGAAGTTACAAAAGTTTTATTTTTCATTTAACAAATATTTAATTAGCTTCCCAGTATTGCAGACACAGTTCTAGACACAGCAGAGGCAAGGTGAGCCAAGCAATCAAGACTTTTTTTCAAAAGTTTGCTCTGAGGGGACAAAAGAGAAAATTATCCAAAAAAAAAAAAAAAAAAAAAAGAAAAAAAGAAAAAAGGGCTCCAGTATTTCAGACAATAGCAAGACAAGAAAAAGAGCGGAGACCAAGTAAAAGTTGAACTGTCTGTATTTTAAATAAACCGTTCAGGCAAAAATTGCAAGAAGGTGAAATTTGACGAGAGACTTGAATGAAGCAAGAGAGATTATCACATAAAGATACAGAGAGAGGACTTGTGTGAGAGGAATGGAGAGAACAAAGTCTCTAAAGAAGGAAAGAACACAGATATGGGCAACAATGAGAATGCTGGTTGTCCAAGGAAGAATAGATGAAGAGAATGGGCTAGGGGAAGGGCCCAAGACACTAGCAGGGGCAAACGACTTCGGATTTTGTTCTGAACGGAGTTGAAAACCATTGGTGGGCTTTGAGTTATGTCATGATTTCAAGTTGTCTTTGTGAAAGGGCCACTAGGGTGCCTCTGTTGAAAGCTGACTGCAGCAGACAAGGGCAGAACCCTGGGATGTCAGTAAAATAACTCCAAGAGGAGTTCAGGAGGCTGAGTCCAGAGAGATTGCCCCAGGGTGGGAGACAAGGTCGAGCGGATGCTCTGTTCCAAGTGCCAATGTTAGATCTGATGCTGACGGAGCAGGTGTGATGTATCATGGAAGGGAATCAAGGATGACTCCATGGAGAGGCAGGTGTTAGAAGGAAATTGTACTGCAGGTTTTGTTATTCATTCAAGAGGAGATGGCATGTAACTCAGTTGACTGGGGCTTAGGGAAGAGTTGGACTTGGAAGTGGCATTGAAGGACAAAAGATTTTGTGAATATATATAAAAAGAAGGGGATCATGGACTTAGCACTGTGACATTCCAATAGGTCACGGGCAGAAAGAGGATGAGAGTCCTCAAATAAAAAAAATAGATGGGAAATAAGAAAACTAAGATTGTGACAGCCTGAGAGACCCGGAAGAGCTTCTGGCTCCTGGCTTCGAATTGGCTCAGCTCCAGCCGTTGCGGCAGCTTGGGGAATCAATCACTGGACGGGAAGATCTTCCTCTCTGTCTCTCCTCCTCTGTATATCTGCCTTTCCAATAAAAATAAATAAATCTTTTCTTAAAAAATGAGCAGTCAGGCCTTAAAACCATGTGCATATGGGATGCCATGATGCCAGCCCTGAATCTTTTCATTTTAAAACCAAATAATTTTAAATAAAGAATTTATCTATCTAGCCAAGGTAGAAAATAAGTCTATGCCTTTCAAATAAACAAATCTTTAAAAAATTTCTAGGAGTTGGACTCTCAACTTTGGCATATCTCATATTGTTTTCTGTATGGAAAGCTGCCAACTTGTGGTTACATCACATGTCAATTAAATCAGAATAAAATCTTGACATAAAATTATTGTAATGTAAAAAAAAAAATCCAGGAAAAAAAGACAAGGTTTTAAACCTTAATTACATTTATTACATATTGTAATTCCAAGGCATGGTTCTGAAGCAGGAACTTTCTAAAGCAATGAATATTACATAAGCTCTAATCTATACGGCTGACCCTGTGAAATCACTCATTTTTTTCCCTTCCAGTTGATCAGTGTATCACAAACAGTGAAGTTGCATATACTACCTTGAGGCTTTGTTTGGATTTTATGAATCTACTAGACCAATCGGAGATTTCCAAAATGTGCTGTAAAAGGGAAAGTAAAATACATCGATATGGGTCAAATTAAAGCCTTTCCCAATCCTTGCCTCTACAGACAAAGCAGCTCTGCTTTTTGTTCTAAAAAAAAGAAAAAAAAAAAGCCTACTTTGATGCTGTTGAGGGGTAGGTAGGGGAGGAGTGAGGAGGAAAGGGGGAACTCTTACTTACCTTTGTCTGAGAAGATTATACTGTGTGGCATGGGGAATCAGGAACAGATGGCTCAACACCTTGGGCCCCTGAATTCATGCGGGAGACCCAGGAGAAGCTCCTGACCCCCGACCTGGGATCAGCCTGGTTCTAGCTGTTGAGGTAATTTTGGGACTGAACCAGCAGATGGAAGACCTTCTCTATGTCTCTCCTTTTCCCTCTGTAAAATATGCCTTTAAATAAAAATAAGTGAATCTTAAGAAAAAAAAATACTTTGTGCATACTTGACTTGCTCAAGTTGTAAATTTCTACAAACCCATGAATAGCAAATGCTGTGTTAAAATTTTGCCAGTTATAATCAGTATCTCTACATGAGTTGACTTTCTTGGTTACACTGAGGATTTTTGATGATAAAAAAGAGAGGGCATTTGGAAAAAAATTTTGTATACAAAAAGAATATTCAGAATTTTATTTGGGGACTCAAAACCTGCTATTTAGTTTTTAAAAATTCAGAGGCATGTATTTCGCCTGGTGGTTAAGATCTAAGCCCAGGCTCCACAAGGGAGTGTCTGGATTCCATCACTGACTTTGAGTCCTGAGCCCAGCTCTCTCCTAAGGCAGCTCCTGGGAGACCAACGTGGTGTTCAAGGAACTGGGCTCCTGCCCGCTGTGCTGTTGCAGACACTTGAGGGCGAGTTTAAAGATGAGCTATCTCCTCCCTCTCCTTGCTCTCTTTCTCTTTAAAATAAAAAAATATATAATAAAGTTATATAGTCAGAACTCTGATTTTCCCCTAAACTTCAAATTCAGTTTGGAAGTCTATGGAAGTCTAAATGGTCTAAATGTATATGTGTGTGTGTATCCTTATTTGAATATATAAATGCCAAATATATTATATATGAATGTTTTCTTATTTTATTCATTTGAGAGAAATAGGCAGTGAGAAATTTCCCACCTGCTGCTTCAGTCTACAAATACATTCAACAGTCTAGGCTGGGGTAAATGAAACCTTAGAACCAGGATAATCCTGGTATCCCACTTAGATGGCCCAACTACTGGAGCCCTCACCCATTTCCTCCCAAGGTGTGCTGAAACCAGACTTAGGAGTAGAATCAGGACTTGAACCTAGGGACTCAGATAAGGGATACAGGTGTCACAAGTAGAGTCCTAATTGCTTTGTGAAATACTTGACCCTAAATGTTATATTGTCATTATATTACTTTTAATAAATCTTTTAACAATGAAAACAATGAAACATATTCAAATTGTCATTTATAAATTAATTTTGGTGGGCTTGGCGCGATGGTCTAGAGGCTTAATCTTCTTGTATCCAGCAGCATCCTATATGGGCACCAGTTTGTGTCCCAGCTGCTCCACTTCCCATCCAGTTCTCTGCTTATAGCCTAGGAAAGCAGTGGAGGACGGGCCAAAGTCTTGGGATCTTGTGGTTTGGGCTGCCAGCAGGCCCTGTTGTCACCGAGGGTGAGGCATACAGTGGCCTTTCGCTGCAAGAACCACCCAGGACAAGCTGGTGAGGAACGTCTGTTTATTAGGCACTGGCTACAGCTTTTGAAGAGTAAGAAAGGGAAGAGCAGGAGGGTGTCTTCTGGCAGACCGCCAACCCACCAGAGACACTGTAATTGGCTATATGACATGTCTCTTTCCCTTGCTCTTCCAATCATGTCAGAGGTCACGTTTCACGTGTATTCTCCTTGACCTTCTAGCCATCTCAGAGGTCACGCTCCATGTGTAGGCCTGGGAGTTGTGACTCGGTGTGTAGGGAGGCAAGCTTTAGGCCATGCTTACCAGGCAGCAGGGCATTTCCCACACTGGGACCCTGTACCCACGTGGAAGACCCCAAAGAGGTCCCTGTGGGTCCAATCAGGTGATAGTATCCAAAGCGGTAATTTGAAAATTTTTCCTTTTTTTTTTAAGATCTATTGATTTTTATTTGAGAGGAAAATTTATGCAGAGAGGAGAGATAGAGAGGAAGAGAGATTTTCCATCTACTGATTCACTCCCCAAAGGCCACAATAGCCAGAGCTGAGCTAAACCAAAGCCAGGAGCCAGGGTCTCCCTCTTGGTCTTCTGCACAGGTGCAGAGGCCCAAGGACTTGAGCCATTCTCACTGTTTTCCCATGGCATAAGGAGGGAGTAGGATTAGAAGTGGAGCAGCAGGGACTTAAACCAGCACCCATATGGGATGCCAGCGCTGTAGGTAAAAGATGAGCCTGTTAAGACACAACAGGCCCCTGGTTATTTGAATGTAATGAAAAATTAACAAGTGGAAAGTGGATAAGTGATGAAAAGGGGGTTGCAAAGAGTCCAGAAGTGTCTGGTACTAAAACTCAACTGCAATAGGCCCTCTGTATCATGCATTTCATAGCCATAGATTTAGCCAACCACACATTGAAAATATTTTAAAGGAACTTATATCTATACTGAACATGCAGAGACTTTTCTTGTTATCATTTATTGAACAACGCAGTATGATAATAATCTATACAACATTCTCATTGTGTTAGACTAAAAGTAGTCTAGAGATAATTTAAAGCCTGTGGGAGAATGTACATGGATTACGTGCAAACATGAGTTCGGTGTCATATAAAGGACTTAAGTATCAACACATTTTGCTATCGTCTAGGGGTCTTGGAAATAACCCCCTATAAATTTGGTTGGTGTGTCTGCAGTGTCTTAATCTGAGAGAGTACAGACAAGAAAAACAAAACATCAATGAATGAGCCTAGGACTAGAAGAGCTCTACCAGGTTGAGAAACAGACTTGTTCTACCAGGGTAAACTTCTGCTTGAAAAGGAATTCCCAGAGGCTGTAAATGGAAGGCAATCTGCACAAGTGGCCTGCAGTTGCTGGAGGAGATATCTGCTGTTAGGAAGGCCCAGAAGGAGCCCCAGTCTCTTGTATTGCATCACAGTGAAAGACCAAGCACTAAAGACACCTACAGTCTTGCCGATCTCACCAGTGCCCTCTATTGGTGATACTTAGTATTGTGCCTATTGGCAAATTTAAAATATTAAGAGTCCTCTCATTGCCAAAGAGATGGATTTGGAGCTGATACAACTGATTATAGGCATCCTGGATGAATCACTGGTTTAGATTAGCACTTATTTTGCTCTTTGCAAACCTTCTGAGCTAAAAACTCAGAGACCTTCAAACTTGATGGAATTCTGTACAATTTCATTCTTGGACTATAACATATAAAATACCATGCAATTAAATTTTACTTTCCTCAAACAGGTCTGTATAAATTTATTTTACACCTTATGAGATCAATTTAATAGTAAAACTGCAAGATACAATTGTACTTTTTTTCCTAGCTCATTTAATGGAGAGATTTTTCTAGGAAGTATCTGAAAACTGGTAAGAAGCTAAGTGGTTAGTCTTCATAGAAACACAGGGGAGCGAGGCCTGTATTTACTTAATTGTCTTTGCAATCAAAACACATTTCAAGTGGCGGAAGAATCCAAATTTGAACTAGTAGCAATATTCTCTATTGTCCCTTCAACAGTGGTTATTGAGGATTCTTTCTTATTGTAGTCCCCTAGCTGAGTTCCACGTTTTTTTCCACTTATAAAGTATCTTACCTCTCTATGTAATATTGTTTTCTGCCTTACAGCACACACGCTAACCTAGAAGATAACTATAACTTTTTAAAAAAAAAAGGTTTATTGTTTTTATTGGAAAATCAGATACACAGAAGGAGAGAGAAGCAGATCTTCCGTCCGATGATTCACTCCCCAAGTGGCCACAATGGCCGGAACTGTGCCCATCCAAAGCCAGGAGCCAGGAACTTCTTCCAGGTCTACCACACGGTGCAGGATCGAAGGCTTTGTGTCTTCCTCGACTGCTTTCCCAAGCCACAAGCAGGGAGCTGGATGGGAAGCAGGACTTCTGGGATTAGAACCGGCGCCCAAATGGGATCCCGTGTGTGCCAAAGTGAGGACTTCAGCTGGTAGGCCACCACGCTGGGCCAAGTATGGCTTCTTTTCCTCTCCTTCATCTGCACATTCCATTGTCTTGTGCTGACATTTTCCCCACTCCATGTAAAATTGCAGGGTAATAGATTTGGGTAACCTTGATGCAGTCATAACATCTCTTCATGGAAGTGATGTAATTTCAATCCTCATAAGTTTCTACTCTGTCAAGAGCATCGGCTGTTACTGAATTGATGGTCAAGACTTGATCCCATCACCTGTGCTCAGCGGTGACAGTTCACCCTGTAGAGAGTACGGTCATCACCTCTATGAGAGAAAGCGAATAGAGGTGCTTTTTTGGCAAAGGATTGCCTACATAAACGGGTCACATTTGAAAGATGGAATAGACCAGAAACTTTGAAAGACCTTCCACCATACAAGTACTGATTAAAGGGGCTTCCCAAAGAAG
The DNA here is from genome assembly GCF_030435755.1 of Ochotona princeps. Taxonomy (NCBI): domain Eukaryota; kingdom Metazoa; phylum Chordata; class Mammalia; order Lagomorpha; family Ochotonidae; genus Ochotona; species Ochotona princeps. The sequence goes on along the minus strand of NC_080856.1, from coordinate 11,250,078 downwards.
TTCCGGTCCCTGGTTCCCAGCAGTGTATTTTATCACGGCCTGTCAGCACCATCAGCGACTTCTGTTGACCGTGCTGATTAATAATGATAGGCTCCCCCATGGGCTTCTCGTTTTAACAGTGCCCTGTATGCATGGCTGACAGCTCACAAGCCCCTTGGAGAATGAAGAGTTTACAAGTGTTGTTTCGGCACAACCCATAACTGAGTCATTACTGAGACTTTTCATTACTGACTTTTACAGTCAGTTAATACTGCAGTTGTTCTCGTGGCCACTCTTTGAATGCTCCTTGGTGGAACATTATCTCAGCTGGTATAATGCACAGTATGTTTCTTGGGAGGTGGGTGGAGGATATGGCAAGGTGGAGCTCACACATGTATAAATTACATAGGAGAGTTCAGTGTGACCTTATCATTGTTGAATTTGGAGTTGGTTGTAATTCCAACCTTCACAAAAACTATTTACTAAACAAGATCACATAAAGGTTGGATGACTTTTTTGGATTCTGCAACCAATACCTCTCATGTTACAGATGAAGAAAACCAACCCTCGCCTTAGAAAGCTCAGGGGATTAGCCCAGACCCTTTGTCAACAGATCAACCCAGACTAGAACCCAGGCTCTTCAACAGAACTCCAAGGCACTTTGTATTGTACCATACTGCCCCCTAGTGTCATTCAAATTTCATAAGGACAAGTTATTTTATCTAAAAGATAAAGTTCATTTCTTTTAAAGTTCTGCGTGCAAACTAAGAATGTATAAGCTTATTTAAGGAACTTAAAGCAGTATCTGATATAAACCTTCATTTCATAGTATGCTGCCACTTAATTGGTCTGCATGCTTGAAAATATGTTTGTTGTATCTTCTAAGGTTAAATGAAGGCCCTAACAAGTAAAGAACAAATGGAAAGTTGTACATTGTGATGAGGTTAAGGGGACAGGCGCACTTAACAAAATCACTATCTTTAATTACTACACAACCTTCCTTAATATGTCAATGAATCTCTTCTGTAGTTATAGGTAGGGCTAATTGGTATCCTGAGGCATTCTGGAGGTCTCTGAGAAAAATCACAGAATAAAAAGAATTGAAGAACTACTTGTGTAATGGAAGGCACTGGACAGTGAAAAGTTATAGAAAAAATATGGCAAGTTAGAGTATAACATATTTTATCAACTATTCCTGTTCACCCTTCTTTCCCCCAAAAAGAGTAGGCCTGTGTTAAGTCGAACAAAACAAATTAAGCAGAAATAAGCAAATAAAAAACTGACTTGATATAAGAAGAATCTAAGGGTGTGGAAGAGATATATCAAGAAGAAGACAGAAGCAGAAGAAAAAAAATAGGGCAACCAATAAATGAGAGGATGGGAAGAATTAATTATTACAGAGAGAAGGTTGATATATTGAGCTCATTTTACAAATGTCTTTAAAAAAGAATGAAGAAGAAAAATTTAAATAGGGAGGAACTAATGAAGACAATGAAAATTGCTAATAAAAAATGTTGAGAAGGAAAATGGGGAACACATTTTAAAAGACAGAATAGTGACTCAAGAGGACCTTTGGAAGGTTTATGGTATCTCTAAAATGAAAGCATTATGACCAATGCATAATCAAATGTATAAGCACTGTCTTGAATATGAAGTATTTAATTAGATAAGAAAATTTTAAAACCCATAAATCGCAGTTCCAAGGATGTATTATTCATGTGGGATTCCACCGGAGCCTCAGAATCAGTACCCATGATTCTACTGGTTTCTTTGTGTATCTATGGGTTTCTAAGCACACCCCTCATCACAGCCTATTCCAGTCCTATATCTCTACCAGGAAAACCAGAGAACAGTGAAAGTTCAAAACTTTCAAAACTAGGTTATATTACAAGCTAGCGTCAGTAATGTTGAGCAATGCTACCCAAACTTCGTAGATTATGTGCTTAATGTAGCAGAACCCAGCTACTTCAATAATGGCAGGGTATTTCATACTACTCTCTTTTGTCTAATCCTGAATCATGACCTGTGCCAGCTCCATAACCCTACATCTTCTTAATTCTTTAAGTGTTAAGGTGGCAACATTTCTTTCATGCCCTTTTCTCATTCCCAGAACAACAGTGGGGTGTGCATCTTAACCTCTTCTCTGCTGTTGGTAACATGATGCCACAGGATAACAAGCCATGAAGAAGGAGGTTTGTGTGGTTGAGGTTTGAGTGGCCATACCTGGTGAGGGTCTGCTTACTGACAGCCCCTCCAAGCAGATCAGAACATCACTAACTGGCTTTTATAGAGACCCCTTCTCTGGTGACTCACCCATTAATTAATCTATTAATTACTCCATTGATCTCAATTACAGCTTAACCCATTGATAAAGATAGAACTCCCACTCACTTCTTAATGTCTTACGTGGTCTCATTTTAGGGAGACAACCCACATTTAAACCACAGTGGAGGGGCTTGTGTATAATGAGGCTGCATTTAGTTTCTCATAAGAAAAGTATTATTAGAAAAAAAAAGAAAAGTGTTACAGATGGACACAGAAACTGAAAAACACTGGTGGACTATTTCTGGAAGTTGTATCTATTAAAAAAATAAATTGAAAAGAGTATGGAAGTAGAAGATTCTACATTAGTACATCTATACAGATACTGTCTGAAAACTGAAAAATTAGGCTTAGTACTGTGAACTTGAGCATTTATTAGCAAACAATTATGATCATTTCTCAAAAGAATAATGAATGGAGCCAAGGCCACAATGGCAAATTAACAAAGCAGAATCATGCTGCCAAAATGTAACATTGGTCTACAGGAAGCACAACCTTGAAGAGCCTTAACAATATACAGAATATAGTTACAGGATTGGAATACAAACTATAAAAGGCTGCTGCTGATGGGGAACAAATCTATGCTTCCTAGGAATAACAAGGAAGAAAGAAGCGCACCCATCAGAAATACCATGTCCACAGACTGAAATCTGCCATCCAATAAACTCTGTATAGTTACACCCTGGGTTATATCAACAATAACCTACTTTAACACCCGTCCTCCAGCCTTCCTTCATTCTTGATGCTGTAAGAAGAAATGTGTGGCTTTCCATCCCTTTTTGAACCCGAAATGGGCATGTGATTTAGTTCAGCTATTGAAATAGAAGGAGCCTGGAAGAGGTTTTCGTTACCAACACGAAGATAGCGGAAGATTCTTCTCATGGTACACACAGGAGACCTAGTTTATTTACACAAATATATTGCTCAATGGATATATATATATATATATATATTTAATTTATATATATACATATTTTATATATATATTTAATTTTAAAAGCATTTATTTGTTTGAAAAAGAGGAGAGAAGGAAAGGAAGAAGGTGGAGATAGGGAGATAGACACAGAGAAGCAGTCCCCAATTCACCCCGCAAGTACTGAGAAGAGCTGGGGCTGGGCTAGGCCGGAGACAGGACATCAGTCCAGGGTTTCCGTGTGTGTTGTAGGAACCCAATTGCTTGACACATCACCAGCTGCTTCCCAGGGTGTATGTTAGTAGAAAGTTAAAACTGGAAGCACACTGGGACACAAATTCGGCATCCCAGGATGGGATTCACCCCTGGAAGCTCCTTCAATATGTGGGTTCCCTGGGAAGTTCTGTAGTTCATTAATTCAATTTTATACAATAGTTTCAAAATTTGAAATTATCAAGAACTAGTGGGTTGTCTCAAACCATTGGGCTTTTTAAGTAATTGGGGAGACAAATTTAAGTGTTTAAATAAGAAATAAATTGTTACTCTTAGGCAGATCAAATGGATTTCTGGATTTGAAAAATTTTCACAGACTTTGTTACAACATAATCAAGCAAGAGCATGAGACCCATCCCACCGAGGCTTTACATAATTTTTCTTCTTCGTTTCTGTGAAGAAAAAAGTTAAACAATGAAAAATTACCACTCTCAAGATATTTTTGAGAGAGAACAGGAAAGCGATTTTCTATTAAATCAGTCATTGTTTTAATGAAAATATAAATATGATAGATAAGGAGAATGCTGAAGATTTTATTGTGATATTTTTTAATCTTTACTGAACCCATTGGTGTGATGTGCCCATGAGTGTGTGCTCAGTGTGTACTTGTGTAAGTGTGTAATTAATTAACAGAAGGAGAAAAGTATAGAGAAAAGTCTTAGTGAGTCAGGCAATGTTTTTGAGCCATGTTTTTATATAAAAGCCCTTTGTAGTTATGCTGTTAATTGAGTTAATCAATGGTTCACATTCAAGTTAGGGGTAGGCATAAGAAAGAAATCAATATGACTCATACTATCTGTGTACGAACATACAGTGATTATCTGAAGCTCACTTAAGATTGCTTATTTTTTTTTTCTGGGAAACACTTGACTCATCTTTTCAATTTCAGATTATATATTTACTTATTTGAAACACAAAGTGACAGAGAAGGTGACAAAGAGAAATCTTCTGCCAACTATCCAGTTTCCAAGTGACCATAACCACCATAACAGAGCCAGGTTGAAGCCTGGAGCCCAGAACTCCACCCGGCTATTCCACAGGCACAGTGGGGCCCCAAGCACATGAGCCATCATCTACTGTTTCCCTAGGTGTTTCGGGGGGCGGGGGGAAGAGGGCTGAATCGTTCAATGGCGTAACAGTGACATCCCAATGCATCACAACGCAGACCCCTGCTTTTGGCCCATCTTTGCATCTAATCATGTTTTGAAGCGGGAGATGATGTGATCTTCAGGATTTCATGTGCCAAAGCAGAATGGACATTTGCTATAAGCTGATTGTATTTCTGTATTTATTATTTGGACCATGTGTTGGTACTCACTGATGTGTCCTAGATACATGTAAGCTCATTCCATCTTCCAAAATAGCAAAATATTTTTGCTGGAAGAAAGAAAAAGCTCAAGATACTGAGCAAAGCAAAGATAACTATCGGTCCATTGTCCTGTAAAAGTGCCACACTTTTTAGATTTGATTCTCTGAGATAGCTCTGTATGGTTCTAACACATTTCTTGTAGCATTTTAAGCTTATTCACATTGCTTCTTACACTTGCAGTTGAACACTCTGATGAATACAGAGTAGGAGGAAAATGCATGTTGTCAATAGTCAAACCAGTTTCACCAAAGCGATAGAGTGGTGTCAACAGTTTGGAAAAGAAAAACCTTTTAAAGTCCATGTTCTGAACGAAGAAATGAGTCATCACTTTACTATTTTAACGCAAAAACATGGGACAGGATTCTTAAGGGCCAATATTTCTGTTCATGCAGCTACCAGAAACTTGCAATAGAATTGGACTGCTAAAGCGTACATTCCTGGCCACAGTTTAAACCCAGGACACAAGAGTCTGAGGAGGGTTCTAGAGGAGATGGACCGTGACCTAAAAAGTACACAAAGTTGGGCCCGGCGGGTAGCCTTGCGGCACACACAGGGTCCAGGAAGAGGGGAAGAGATTCCGGGCTCCTGGCTTGGGGTAGGTGCAGCTCCAGCCATTGTGGCTATTTAAGGAGTGAATCAGCGGATGGAAGATCTTCCTCTCTGTCTTTCAGCATCTCTGCATGTCTGAGTTTCTAGTAAACAACAACAACAAAAAAATTACAATACACAAGGTGATTCTGATGTGAGTTAAATGTTGAGAACTACTGACAAAGAATGCATACCAATGTCTGGGTGCAGATAATGCATGTATATTGAGGCTACAGTCATGCAGCGTGTACAATAACAATGTGGGATGAAAATGTGGAGGTATGTTCTTAGTTCATTGTGGTACAATGTGTAGAAATGAAGAGCGTGCAGCTAAAACATAGGGCCTGTTAGTGTTCGAATTGTTTTGTCTTCTTCAAAGAGTTTTTTGAATCATTTCCCCAACACATTATTAAGAAGGCTTTGGGATTAAGTCATGAGGATTTCACTAAAACAAAATAATTGCTACTCTTGTAAAAGGGCTGGAAGGAGGTAGCTAGGCTCCTGTTCAAAATAACTTAAAACCTGGCACAAAATAATTACCCCCCAAAGGTCTCTTCAGCTTCTCTTCAGTTTCTCTATCAAGTAAATTATTTACTAAAGTGATGATTGGTTCCCACTGCCTAAATGATGCAACCAAATTTTCTCACCTGAAATCGTTCAGAATTTTACAACTTTCACTGATTTGAAGGATCTGAATTCAGACACCCAAATTCAGACAATTTTCACAGAAGGGAGACTGCTCTAGGTAAATTTTGAGCTATGAAATATGTCATTAAGTGAAGAGTCAACATAAAGACGGTCCTTCACTTGATACATTACAGCTTTGTGTCTACCCAGCAGGTATTTATGTTTATAAGAAACCTAGAATTTAAGGCCTCTGAGAAGAAGAGCCACATCTAACCAACTTGTCAGATCCATTCCCAGAACCGCATGGGTAGAGCCTCCTCTCAGTTTCATTGAGGCCATATCAGCCTTTCCTTTCATTCTTCAATCTTCCATTGTCAGACAGTGTTGGTAATTGGTTTTTAATTGGTTCATTTACCCGAATGATTTATACTGCCTCAGGTAGGCACGGTTTAATGACACCCATTACAGTGCTGCTGTAGATGATTTCACAAATAGATATGATGTTGTCCTTCAAGACGCAAGATTCAGGCTCAGAAGTGTTATTCTTCATTCTTTCCCCATTTAGAAAAAAAAAAGATTCCAGTACATGAACAACAATGGTAAAAAACTACATATATAGATAGATAAAAATATCTAAATATTTTGAAATATTTTATCTGCTCCCAGATCCCTACCTTCTTGTAACTTGGAGATTCTAATTCTGTTATACACATCAATTTAACGTTATCCCCCCATCTTGGATGCTTTGCCTTCCCATAGAATGTCCTGGTGCTTACCTTACACCCAAAAGGAAAGACCTGAACGCATCTTTAAGGGGAGAGAAATGTATCATTTAAAGGATGGCAGCATCTGAAGGCATTTGTGACTGTAAATGACATTTTATTTCTCTCTGTTACACTGATAACTTTGTGTGAAAAATATTTATCACTATGCAAAAAAGAATACTGAGTCATATACCAAAAATAACATTCACCACGTCAGTGAACCATTCTGATTGTCCTCAAACCTACAAAAGCAAAGGAGGTTCGTCTAGGTGACTGTCCCCAGCCCTGACCTCTGCAAGGGCCTACAGACTGAATAATTTAGATGGTCACCACTCCGATCAGTGTGAATGGGCTATCACCAAACTGACATCAGATTTTGCAAGGATGTCTGAGCTGCTCTTGCTTCTCAGCCAGACCCAGGGCCAGGCCAAACTCAGGAGCCAAAACTTAATCCAGGTCTCCCACAAATTAAAAGAAACGAACAAGCAAACCCACACAAACACTCTACATAATGAATAAGCAACCATCTGCTGGTTTGCTACTTGAACACTCAGTGAATTTTTGTCACAAACTAACAAACTTTCCCTGAATGTATACATCAAGTTATCTGTACTTTACAGCTCCACATCATACACTCAAATGTTCCCCCTCCTTGAACGCTGCAGGGATGCAAGTGCGTGAGCCGCCACTACTGCCTCCCAAGAGGAGTATTAGTGGAGTTAGAGTCTAGAACAGAGCCAGGTCAGGAGTAGATCAAAGCAATCACTTACAGAATGCCATATCTTCCTTTTCTTTAGAATAGTTATTTATTTGAAAGACAAAGAGCGAGGAAGGGAAAATAAGAGAAAGAGACTTTGCATTTATTGGTTTACCCCCCAAAATGCTACAAGGGCCAAAGCCAAAGACACCATCCACAAACTCTACCTACCTCTCCCACAGCGGTAGCAGGGACCTAAGCCATCTTGCACTGCCTTAGGCACATTGGAAAGAATCTGGATGGGAAATGGAGCACTGGGACTTGAAACCCTCCTCCAGTATGGGATACCAATGGCACTACAGGTGTCAGCATACCCACGCCAGCACCCCAACCCTTACTTTAACTGGCTCTCCAAATGCTTGCCCCTAAGTCATCCTGCTTGAGAACAGAATTGTACAACGGTTTTGGGAAAAAACTCCCTCCACTTGTTCCATTTTCTTTCCCCAGGCTATGGAACACAACCTATACCCTATACTTACATTTCCTTGTGAACACAAATACTATCTTTGGCCAAGAACCTATGTGGCTAAGACAAACTGTAACATTTTAACATATAATTATTATCAACACATCGATCCTGGAGAGGTGGAGGTCAGGCAGTACTATTTTCCCTCTGCTAAATGAGGAAATAATAAATGCTCTGCAGACATAGAAAGATGGAAAAATGGAGGCTATTAGAAAATAAATTATTAGTGGGTCAAAAATAGTTAAATGAAATGTGAATGTTCAGAACTGGACTGGAGAGCAAACTAATCAGCCAATGAAAACTCTTTTGAGTTAATAATGAATGTCTCATCTCGAAACAAATCTGTCTGCTCTATTGGAAACATATAATATCAAAGGAGAGGGAAGCTATCCCATAAAGGCATGGTGGCATTTGAACATCAATTTGACAGGTAGTGTAATTTTCTTACTAAGGACCGTGAATATCATATTGAAGTCTACTAAAGAAATACTCCTCAAATTCCCCAACATAAGTCATCTGAATAGGAAAAGTTTCCGTGCAAGTCAAAGGAGATATAGGGGAAAAAAAGCCAGGGCTGATGAATTTCACTTATGACCAAAAAACCATGACCTTGACTTATTTCCATTTAATGCTAATCTATTATCTCTAAACCAGGAACAAGTGAAAATTAAATCAGTCAGAAGCTGAAGTTATTTCTGCTCCAGATTTACCCTAAGTAGTGCTATGTCATCTGAACACATTTGAATGCAAGTGACAAGAGGGAGGGAATGCTCAGCACTTCTCTGATTTTAAGTACCACAGAAGGATGAGAGTGGTTTGAACTCCTGTGTTTCCAGCAACACAGCATTTGGCATGTATGTAGGAGATGACGAAAACACTTTATTCATCTTCTTCCAATGTTATCTGTTATATTTAGAAAGCAGCTTTTCATATGTATATGGGAAAAGTTTTGAGACATGTCAAACTAATATTTCAATTGTGTTAAACTATGTTTTTCCCTAGGCATCCCAGAAGTGTGTCACTGTACAAAGTTTAAGAGCACTTCAATAGTTAGGCATTTCCATTTCAACCTGAGTCTCAGGGAAAGGAGAAACACAAGTGAGACGATGCTGACATCTCAGCCCTGCTGCAGTCTCTCGATTCAGGTTGATTACAGTGCCACACTTCTGAATGGCCTCCAAATGTCGGCTGAAAACTCATTCAAGCAGGGTGAATGGCTGAGTGTTTGATGTGGAACTACAAACCACAGATAACTTGTTGTATACATTCAGGGAGAGTTTGTTAGTTCACACACACACACACACACACACACACACACACACACAAAATCAATGAGAATTCAAGTAACAAACCAGCAGGTGATTGCTTACTCATTATGTACAGTGTTTGTGTGGGTTTACTTGTTCATTTTTTTATTTGAAAGGTAGAGAAGGAGAGAAAGGGAACTCTTCCAACCCCTCATTGATTTCCTAAATGTCCTCAACACACAAGGCTGGACCAGGCTGAAAATAGGAACTTGGCACACCACCTCCACCTCCCACATGGAACCCAGGTAATTAGACAATGATGTTATGCATCTCAAGGTGCTTTTGAACTTTAAGTCTATATTTTATCATTAGATTTTATAATAAAACCTGCCTTTCTCCACGTGTGGAAAATTTGAAGACATGTTCATACTCAGACTTCCTCACAACAATTATTTATAGGATCTGAGCATCCACTAAGGCTTCTTTAAATCTCAACTTCTTCCCATACCTAAACTCTCAACCAGGCAATTGGCCAATTTCTTACCTAAACAAATTCCTGTAAACATTTCATGCTATGACCTCTACACAGAAAATTAGGTCCAAGAAAGTTCTCCAGTTCAGAGGAAAACAAACAAGACACAAACATCTCAACTGTAGTTTCATTTCATGCTCCCACAATACCAAACATTGCTACCAAAACCCACAGAGTGCCAAACTTGTTATTCCTCCCTGCTAGCCCCCCAGATGTGGCGATGTTCTTATTTTCTTTACAAAGTTATCTTTCACACTTTCTGGAATGCCTGCTCCCAAAGTATACACTATTGTTTCCTTCTCTTCCTCCATGCACCTTTCTTTAAAGAAAAAATAAAATCCAGCCCCACAGAGCTCATGTCGCTCTCCCTCATGCTGCTGCTAAAGTTTTGGTATTTCATACTACCCTTCCTAGCTAGGTTTCATCAGATAATTGAAAATATCATCCGCATTTCCCAATCTTGTTTTTCTGTGTCCTCCAAGTATCCACAGCTGTATGAATTAGGGATTACTTACACAAGTGAAGAAAAATAAGAATGCAGTAAAGTTACTGATTGACACATACAAATGGTGGAACAGGAATATGAATCTCCCAAATTCATGCTCTAAATAGCGCATATTTTATAGCTTCTTGAGTCAGTAAAAGATTTGCTAAACATTAGGTTCAGATAAATCTACTAGTTTTCACAGGTGTCTACTGGATTGTAAATAATATCCCCTAAAAGTATGAGGTATTATAACATTAGTTCTCATTACATCTAATTAATTTCATTTTCCTTTATTCTCCCAAATTAAAAATTACATCAAGGAATTGCAGATTTTTATTTATCTATTAAATAATGCTTTCACAATTTTTTTCAAGAGCCTATGAAATTTCATATGCATATGTCTTTAAATACTATGTGACAATTTTTTATTTAACACAGCAAATGCAAAGGTTTTTGGCTCTTCTATGCATATGCTAAAATTATTTTCATAAACTCCACTTAGGTTTGCAATACTTCATTAGAAATTGGCATCATTGAAATCAAAGCCATTATTGGAAAACACTTCATAGGGATTTTTTTTAATGTAAGAAACTCTACCAGTATATTAAATCCATTTTGGTAATCACTCATATTTCTTCCAATTTGAAATCCATGTCCTATGTAGTTACTATAAAATGCTTATTATCATTCCATCAATTAGTCATGCATATTCATTGAAATTTAGAGACTTAAAGACTTATCTAGCTTCATACTCATTTTGTCCTTTGGGGCAGGCATTCCAGAACCTAACATTATATCCAGCTATAGATGTGAGAGTGAAAACAAACCTATAAGACCCTCTAGCTCACCTGATGTTTTTATGATAAAGAAAATGAGCACTTGGAAGTATATGTGTCTGTTGTGCAACAGAAGAACCAAGCAAGGATGATCAAAGATTGCAACTCGGTCTTTAGAGTCTAATATTTTTTTTTTTAAATTAGAGTATGTCTATTCCCAGCAGTGAAATGACAGAAATAATTGTTTAATAAAGACAATTTCCTTTATCCCAGAGAACTGATCTACCTTCTATTTTTCTTTCAAGTTTACTTTGTAGCTTTTATTACACCAATGTCCCATACGTATCTACAAATAAACATGCTTGGTCAAATCTGCTTAAATGATTTGACTAATCACATGTCTAAATTATAGATTAACAAAGTGATTAGCCAATTCATGCTTAAATAACTTGTTAAACTGATTGGTTATTTGTAAGTAAACACTGGTTGACAAAATATTCCTTGTTCTATGAGATTGATACAACTTTTAAATGGGACTGTAGTCATTCCCTTACGGTATTGTGAGAAATTCAAGAAATTCCCCATGACATCAAATGACTACTTGGACTTCATTTTCATCTTTCCTCTTGAAACTCTGGCATCAGGTTACAAACAAAGACAGTGTATTCTAATTTCTTCTGTGCCCTTCTGGAAGTCATCACAAGTAAGAAAAGTTGGTGGTGTTTGCAGCCCGGAAACTCAGGCCCGGACAAGACAGGGAACCTGAGCTAATCACAGCTCCTGCAGAAAAAGTAAACAGACAAAGAACAGACTCCGGTGGTGAGAGGGAAAAGGGGAGAAAAGAAAGCAGGGTGGATGTGAAGTGTCACTGTTATGCATTTCAATAAAAGTTTGACTCAGTTATGCTTCTTTGCTCCAAAACTTAGAAACACTTCCAACAACTAGAGATGTTGATCTAATGGTTGATTTAATTCTGACTGTATTAAGGTTGGCCATCATACGAGGAAGTTGATGCCAAAATAAAGATATGTGTTACAGAAACTAAACACATAGCTTTCAACTAGTGTTGTAGTATTGAAAAGTGTCCAGAAATAGTTACTTGTGAGTAGCCATTCTCTGGCCTCCTCAAAGGTGCTCAGCTCCCCCACTTTATTCCACATGTTCGCTCTCTGGAGATTGTGTGACAAATGAAGCTGAGGCAGATAAGAAGTGATTTAACTGCCTTTAAAGATTATTTTGTCTGGTGCATCCAAAGTGTCTAAAATAATTTTTCTTAGGAAGTAGATTTGGGTTTATTTTATACAGAAGGAGAAGTTCTGAGGGGAAAAAAAGAGAAAAAAAGAAGCGCATGTCAAAAGATAAAACAGTACAGCAGAAGGATTCATTGCCTAGGTAACTTTTTTCTTCTCTCATTTTACTTTGCGATAAGTTCTCAATGGACTGATTCATTTAAGCTATGATTTTTATTCATATTTTTAAGCTGTTGGACCTGATGTTGAAATCTCCCTTGTCACCAGTTAGACTTACTAGTTTTAATGATTTGGGTTTTAAATGAAGGTCATTATATAATATCCTGCATTGCATGCAGATTATAAAGTTCCTGCCGGCTTTGCCTTTTAATTAAATTATTCCTTCAAGTGGAATATAGGAGTGGAAAAGTCCATCTTCTTTTCATATTGAAGAGGCTCTATAGCCAAACTTTTCTACTTTATTGCTAATGAATATTTGAAATAATGTTCTTGAATAAACGTTGCTTGTGCCAAAAAGAATTATTTGTTTAATACAACTTTTCCTCCACCCAGTTCAATTACCCATATTATATAGATAATGTAGCTTAACATGTCAACGTACTATACATATATGCCATGTGCCTCAGTATTGATTTTCTGGTATTTCTAACACACAACTAAACAACAACAACAATCAACAAGAGAGATGATGTCATGGTGGTTAGGAGGAAGCATGCTAGTTAACAATCTGTTGGTTAATACTACAGAGGAGGGAAGCTACCAAAAGTCTGTAGGAAAGGAAATAGGCTTGTGGGCAGAAACAGAGCGATGTGAGAAATTCCATGAGAAAAGAGCTTCACTTGGCATGTTTCTGACCCAGGCCACCCAACACGTCAACTCTCTCATATGAGTGTCAAAGGGATGATGGGAGAGTCATGGCAGTATGCTGTGGCACAGGACTCAGCAGAACAGGGACAGGAAGTATCAACAACAAGCACAATCTGGATGGTTTGCAATGGTTAAGACGACTTCAGCAAACCAAGAACCAATCTGTGAGAGAGAGGAAATGGCAAATCTTGGGTTAGGAAGTGCGCATAAGACACCAACCAGGGACTCTGGGCACTAGGAACGAAGGATCAGGTCTATTGTTTTAGAAAGTGGAAAAGAAGACCTTGAAGGAAGACTAACTAGGAAGATAGAGGAGGGGATTTTGTGAGGCAAGAAGGTCCTGCAGCAAAGCCTAGACTTTGCTTTTTCTTATCATGACCACTTTGAACTGTGTCATTGGTCTTCCACGAATGTGTCAGGAGGTGATGTCTCAGTGTTTTGTAAAATCTTCCATCCCTGAACATTACTGCTCTAAACTCCCAAGAGAGTATCTTCTATTTGGAGTCATAAACAGTTTTGGAGGTGGCACCCCTAAGTCGGTGATCGGATTAGACTATCAACTAACAACACACCTGCAGTATTTCTAACTCACTGTCTGTGCGACTGGAGCGTCAATGACCCAAGTTTCCCTCTCAGAGTTGGATCCCTCTGCATCTAGTTAATGACAAATGATGCAGGGCCCCTTGTTTATTTGCTTGCTCTGAAATCTGATCCCATTTTTCAGCACTCTTTCTAGGCCTGATATAGAATTAATTGCTGGCAGATGTGGAAAGGGTTTTTGAGCCAAGATATAGTATTTGTTTGTACTGTCTGGTTTTTCAGGCTTAACCAATATCAGGTCGTAGCAGCTGGTTTTGATTAAAGTTTTGTATATTATAGACCATCCACCTGACAAAACAAGATTTGTTCACATGACCTTCGTTTGAAAGCCTTAACTATGGGAATTCTACTGAAGGAATGGAGAAAACATGCTTTTAAAAAAAAATCTAATTAAAGTAATCGAATGGTTTAATTTCTACTTATTTACATGTAAATAAATGACAAAATTATACTAGACATGGAAAATCTGCCCTTTTAAAACATGTTGCTTAAGATTTGTAGTTTTACCTCCTCGTGAACTTTAAGTTTAGGTTTGCAAATGATATAAAATCCCTATACTTTATGTAGGTAGCATTCATAAAACAAAGCTTACCAATCACTTATTATCCATAGTGACCAAGAATGAGCTCAGGTCAGAACCAGAGTGAGTTGCATGAGCTTGGGCCACGGCACTGATTTTGTATCAACATTCCTTCCTTTACTGACAGAGCCTTTCTCTTCTTCCACACCAGAATCACTGTGGTGAATTATTTTCCTGACCTTCCTCTTTGTTTTAAATAAATAAAAGATTAGCATTTCAACCACCCTGTTTACATTAAACTCTAAATTCCATAAGCCACAGTAGTATTTGTGTTTTCAACTTTCAAGCACTTTTTTCAGGGGTACATGAGTTCATTTGATTTGTTTCGACTACCCAAGATATTTTAAAAAGTTCTGCACTGTGGAGAAGTATTTATTTGAAGTAGCTGTGGATGATTTGCAAACTCTGTGATGATACAGTGGTCTTTACTAATGAAACAGAAAGTCTTTTATTCTACAGTCTCCATGTCACTGTGGGAAATAAATCTCAAAGAGGCCTGAGCTTGTATTAAAATGATTTTAGTTTGGGGATTATACCTGCTCCTTGGGCTGCAATGCATCTAGCATAAGGCAATTCAAAGGCAATTTTACCTGTTGTCAGGCTGTCTGTGCAGACATGGAATGCTTTACAGAGCTGTGGAATAAAACTGTGCAAGTCTGAGAGCCTTACCAAACAATGCCTTTTTAAAAAAATCGTGTAGTTAGAAAAGCACAAACTAAAAGAAATGTCATGTTCAATATTTGGAAATTTCAAAAATAAATTTATTTGGGAAATCTTAACATCTTGCAATGCCAAATATAAGGTTATCACAACATAAGGCTATTCCTTACATTTTCAATGAAAGGATCTAAGCGATTTAGCTGGTCAATTACATATAGCATATATATGTATACACTTGTATACACATATACACATATGTGTATATGTAAACACTTGTGGATACCCATGAAGTACTCAAATCTTAGCATATCATATTTAAAATAATTAAAATAATGTGTAAAGTTATATATTATGTACCAGAATTTTGGCATAGTAAATAATGATGTTCCCTGCATTGGCAGCATCCCATATGATTGAAGTTTACATCTGTTTATTTCACTTCTCATCCAGGTCTCTGCTAATGGCCTGGGAGAGCAGCAAATTATGGCCCAAATACCTGGGCTTCCGCCACCCCGAAGAAGCTTCCAGCTTCTGACTTTGGCTGGCCCACCGCTGACCATTGCCTCACTTGGGGAGTGAACCAGCAACAAAACATTTCTCTGCCTGTGCCTCTTATTCTGTCTATTGTAACTTTTTTTATTGCTATTATCATTTCCCAGAAAATATTCTTGTCAGCATAGACATTCCAACCTCTTCCTCTCCCTCTCTCTCCCACCCCTCCCCGCCTTTCCCCCCAATATTATTATAGCAGCATAGTCCTTCAGCAACAGCCACAAGTCCAACAGTCTGCTATTGAAGTGTATCATGGCATTGCAGGTACAGGCAAGGGCAGAGAATCCAGTATCTCATTGTCAAGGTAGATTTAGCAGTTTCATTGGGAGTCCTTTTATTTAGAAGCTGAGATGCATACTACAATGTATCTTCACTTCTCAGCATGCCAGTCTCCATTATATAGTTCATCTACGAGAATACATGTATATACATGTTTACCTATATATTCCCGATCTCCCTGTTCAGTGCAATGCTGGCACTGGGTTTTTCATATATTGCTTTGTGACTCTTTTAAAGGAAATTTTAAAATTCTTTTTATATTGGAATTTACCAATTTATTCTTTTTAAGTTCTAAATTTTTAAAACGTCTTTATTTTTCAGTTCCTTAGACTCAATTTTAGTTGCTCATTATATAAAATAATGGGTAAAAGTATTGTTTTTCTCTAGTACTTAAATTCATGAAAACTTTTATTTAACTCATCACATATGTCTTTGATCTTGGTCTGCTATTCATCCCTAGAAAAACTTTTAGTTATTTGACACATTTTTTTCATATAATATCATTTTTGTTTTCACCTATGGTTACTTTCTTTTTCTTGTTCTTTTTATGAATCTTCTATGAGCCTAACATTAAAACATGCTTTTCATGGCCATTTTGATTTTCAACAGAAAGGACTGCATTATTTTTAAATGCTGCTGAACAGGAATATTTATAACTGAATTCAATACCAGCTGAGAAATAAAGCTCTTAAATTTCTGTTGCTGCTCTTGAAAATAATCTCATCAGTTAACCTCGAAGATCATACAAAGTTGCCGCCGATCTTAACACTGGTAAGCACGTGACTCAGCCAATGGAACACCGATGTTCCACATTAGGAATCAGGACAGCACCTGTAACACGAGCTATTACGTAAGGGCTCAGCGGAAATCTCCTGATTTTTTCATTTTCAAAGATTGTAGGGACATAGAAATTCTTCATATTCAGACAAATATATTGCGTTTTTCCCTGTAAAAAATTTATTTAGTTAGTATTATTTTAGCTTCCTAATTATTATCATGGCAATCTATCAGACTTTTGTTTAAATATTTTTTGTGTATATATGTATATATATGTATATATCTTTTGTAAATAGATAGCATTCTTACATTCATTACTTTAAAGATATTAGCCAGTAGCATAATCTGATATATATGATCTGATATTACCCATTATATTGCAGGAACTTATATAACATCTTATTGTTTAGTTTTCTTTCCAGGGAAAATATAAATGAAATTTGAAATAATTTTCTAGTAATTCGTACTGCTGTGAATATTACCTCAGCTCCATGTTGAACACTAATATTTGTATATCTTATTAATATTTGTTGATTCAACGAGTAAATTTAAGCTAGTAGTTGATCAGTTGTCTGTCATCAAATACAAGCTATTTGCATAAGCTTACCCTAAAATGTTTCTCTAATCAAAATGTCCTACATGTATGGAAAAAATGAAAAAAAAGAGAGTAGGCAGGCTGTTTATATTTGAATAAATAACCAGTGACATTACTTACTCTTTCTTTAACCAGATAGCATAATAAAGATACCATTTCAAAACATGTTCACTTAGAAATTAGATCTTCTTCTTAGTACAATAGGAATAAATGTTCACTTCAGATATTTTAAGAAACACAGACGTGAGCAAAGAAAATATAAATCCTATATATCCTCAGCCAACATATACACTTTTGAGTGGTGTGTGAATATTACGGTATGTCTTTAGCCCACCACTGCTTACTTGGACCAAAGCCTGCTCCTTGTCTCTCACGTAAATGCCACACTGAGGTCTTTGATAAATGTGATGGATCCTTCTGCTCACCAGTTTCTCACCTTCCCCCATCGCCCCGCCCCAAACCACCATGTCCTGGCTCTACCCACCTTAATTCCCAGCCACAAAGACTGCACCCTTTTTGGCCAAGCACCCACTCTGAAAACCTTGTTGTTCCTTCCCACTAAAAAGAGGAATGCGAACTTGCAAGAAGTACATTCAAATTTCTGTAACTCCATCTCTTCTGTGGATAATCAGATGTGACAGGTCATCCTGCCTTCCCTCTGGTTTTATCATTGTTCTGCTTTCCTCTTGGGCTGCTGCTTCTGCACCCAGCCCCTAGGATCCTCCCAGGTTTTGTTTTCATTTTTGTGTTTAGTTCTGGTTGTGAATCCTATCCCCCCACTCCCAAATCTTCCCACCACCTTGACTGGACTTTTTTTGGTCTGCGGTTGGTCACTCATCTACCCACACCTGACAACTCTTGTCACCGACTACACATTCCATTTCAGTAGCCTGTCAACTGATTTGGTACTGATGTAACTGAATGATAGTCTAGATTGGACTTCGAATATGCTTATATTAATTTTCACTTATGATTTAAACTTCCTCAACTCTGCCTGCTGGATTTTGCAAGTGCATTGTTTTTAAAAATCTTGTGCAACTTTCCTTACGTGCAAGGTTTAAGAAGTTTGGTGTCATCATCTTTATGGCTAATAAGACAGTTTCCTCAGACAACAATCCCATTTAGCTGTTGCTTTGCCTCTACCTTAATATGCCTACCTGGCTCCTGCTACGTTTTTTTTTTTCTTTTCATTATTTTCAAAACTATTAGAGTTCTCTCATTTATGTAATGCTTAGGGTGTCGTATTTTTGCAAAGGAAGAAAAAGATGAAGAAGAAACTTGGTGGCCAAAGCATACAAAAATACTAGAGAACATGACGGTCCCTGATTAAATACTCAGAGTCAGGATCTATAGGCATTCATAACCCAGCTTGTAATACAATGTATGCTAGATTTTAGACACTGTCTATATGAAGCCCAGCCGATCCAGTCATTTTAATACCAGAAGCCATCAGATCCTTTGGGGGGGGAGGGTGGAGGGATAATCGTGAAAGGTTCTTACATGGTGCAAATGTTCCACTCAGGAGTTATTACCCCAAGGCACAATTGTAGAGCTTGAGCAGTTAGTTCCCAAAGAAATTCCTGTTTGTCAGAGAAAGTGGAATGACCTCTGGAGACAGAAGCATAAAATTCCCGAACTTCTGACAGAAGCATTAATTTATGAGCCTCTGAAAGATCAGAGTGTTCCAACGTTGAGTGGTTGAGGAGCTATTAAAGGAATTCCATAAGAATCTTGCAAAGTATGATGTTAGGCTCAAAGTCTGTGATCCCAGGTGGTCCCCTGGGAGATGTCCATCCTTGAACTCTGCTCTCTGCCCTCTTCTTCTCCTTGGGTATCCTCCTCAGGCACATCAACATCTCTGAGGTTCTGTGTGTTCCTAGTGAATTTTCATTGTGTCTCCTTTAGATAAGTTCTGCTTATTGCTTCCTTCAGGAGTATTTTCTGCCTAGTTTACATAGCTAGAAATGCAGATTCTGCCTCTGGTTGCCTGCAGAAGTCCAAACCTACCTTTCTGCTTCTGATCGTTTAAGTTTACATGCCCCTTACATTAAGTTTGACTTGCTAAAATTTCCTGAACCTTGAAATTGATTAGGATGCCTTTCATATTCTTGGCTGTCTATTTGAGTATTGGAGACAATTACCTATAAAGTAGGTAATTCAGTCTACCTCAACTAGCAAGTTGAGAGGTTAAATAAAAATCTATCAACAAGCTACTTTTAAATCATCATTTTTATTTGGGTCATTGCTAGTTAGATTTTTCCCAGATTAATAATTAACAATTAACTATGCTGTTGCCAGTCCAATAAGGACCTTAGGTGTCAGGATATACTAGTAGGTGAGACAACTTTTGGCAGATAAAAATCAAATATTTTAATTGTATTTTCCTAAACACGTAGAGAGAGGGATGTTTGGGATTTAATAAATGAAAAAAACCAGAGATTTTATAGTAATCAATATAAATTATTAATTCTCAAACATTTAATGTCTCTCCTCTTCAATAAAATTTTTGCTAAGGTTGAAGAAGTTCCATTCTGGCTAAAGTATTCTGAGCATTCAGAGGACTGACCTACTAGATCATTCTTTTCTTTGCTGTTTGGTCCAGGGTCCATAAAAAATTGATGTTCTCTTCTCAGGTAACACGCTTATTTTTATCTACATGAAACTCATTGATCTCCTTCCAATTTGGTGTGAGCCTCTTCATTCCACTACCATTCCCGAGGTAACAAATGATATTTTCATAGGCATGGCGAGGAATCAATATAGACAAGCTCTGCAGATTGATCTGAGGAAGACCTTTGATCTGGAAAATCACCAATTATGGCTATTTAAAGCAGATTCCATTGGATTAGAAAGAACAAAAAAAAAAGAACTAGTATCTACAATACTCTTCAGTAGTTTAAAATCTAGAAAGGCACTGAGTTAAATATAAAGCCTTTTAAAGAATAAGGGTTAATTTTCATTCTTTCAAATTTAAATGAAGATTTTTTTTTTTTTGCACATTCTGCCGTCTCTTTGAATTTTTTATGGCTGTGTAATGTGAGATTCTTATAAGGGACATCCCAGGTACAAGGTAATTGACGATTTGCAGCGAGTTTCTGACAACTTTCAAATCCTAATTAATAAAAATAGATCCAGCTTAAATATTGATATGCTAAGCATCAGTCTTATTTTAACTGAAAAAGGTGCACTCCTGGTCCCAGCAAATTAAGTCTTTAATAGTATGCAGGCTACCTGGTACATTGATTGATTACATTTTCTATAGGAATTTCTAGTTACTATTATTTTCAGCCTATAACCAAGTCTGAATTAGAATTGAGGATGTAGGTTGTTTCTTGTCTTCAGAAAAGTAATTTTTCTCCAGAGTACAATCTATATCACTTAATATACTATTATCTGTACTGCATCTGAAGACCATGAATAATGAAAAATCCTCAAGAAAATAAGGTGGAGAGCCCCGGTGTGTTTGTCCTTTACCTTGTCCCTATATCCAGGGAACCTACATTCCTATAGAAGATCAATAGTCCAAACTAATGTTTAATTTGTGGTTTGTGGGACAGGTGACAGACTAGAGGGATCTGAACTAGATCCAGGCTCTATGATTGGCTAAATAGAGTTGGAAAGAGTAAGGAGGTTTTTTGGGGTTTAGTTTGCTTGTTTGTTTTTCATTTTCCATTCCCACTTCCTTGGGTGTAAAAATAAAGTTCTCATAGGTTGTAAGACTTAAAGGGATTCATATTTCATAACAGTAATAATAAATAACTTTTATTTATTTGTTTCCTACTATCTAATAAGTAACATTCCCAGCACTTTAGTCCATCCATTCATCACAATGCTGTGAATTCTAAATTCATTCTCTCAATCGAGAGATGAGAAAAGAACCCACAGAAAGTTTAAGTTCTCTGCCAAAGGTCCAAAGTCGGTATAGTAGTGCTAAAAACCAACAGTCTCACCTCAGAGGCTGCCTTTTTGATCATGGATAGGTTTGGATACAGAACATTTAGTATGGAAATCAGCGCATAAAGAGCTCTCCTCAAAGGATTTTGAGTGTTGGCAATGAAAACAACTAAGTTAACCCAATGTCAGCAACTGTCCCAGTGCTTAGCTCGAGAGCAGGGCAGTGTGTGTGCAGCCTCAAAGCAACAGCTTGAGTCTTTCCTGCAGAGGAGAGCAAATGCCTTCGTTCTTCTAATGCTCAACCTGGGCCAATCTTCAGAGTGTTGCTCCAAACCTCTTCCCTCAGGGTCTACACCTTTCTTCCAGTCTCTGCTTCATAGTTACCTTCCTTCCTGTCTTGGCCTATAGCTAGATATCAGATAGTTTTTGACAAGACATTAAAAGATGTCTGTTTATTTTTATCCCCAACATTTATTAAATGCTTAGGGGAAGCCTTGATCAAATATCCTGTGACCATCTCATAATCTCTAGGCTTTCCATGTCAGTGAGGAAACAACACACACACACACACACACACACACACACACACACACACACACACACATGTTTGAACAAGTGAGAAGTTCCGGGACTGGATGTGTGACTCTGCCACAGTCAATGAGATTTTTTGGAAAAGAAATCAATTTGATTTTTTGCTCTTTGTCTTGAATTTGTAAGGACATAAAGTTGGAAGCCAATTTGTCATTGTGTCACCATCAGGGATATGTCTTTCTGAGGTCAGAAGTAGTGATAGGTATATGGGATCTTGTTGCTGTCATTTAAACCTCTGTTACAAGCTGTGCTCAGAGTCGCTTCTCCAAGAGACACTTTCATTATGCAACACAGTATGTGCTTTTTTAGGGGGTGGTGTTGAAACATAGAGGGTAGAATTGCTGCCTGAATTGTTGCAGTATCATGTGGACACCAGTTCATGTGCTGGCTGCTCCACTTCAGATATGTCAGCAGAAAATGGTCCTATTGTTTAGGTCCTTGACACTCACGTGAGCTATCTAGGTAAATCTCTTGGCTTGAGCCTGTCCCAATGCTGTTGTTATCATCTGGGGAGTGAACCAGCAGATGAAAGATTCCCTCTCTTTACCTCTCTGTGTCTCTCCTTTAAAAAACTTATTTGAAATCAAATATACAGAGAGGAGGAGAGACAGAGAGGAAGATCTTCCATCTACTGACTCACTCCCCAAGTTGCCACAATGGCTGGAGCTGACTCCATCCAAAGCCAGGAGCCTCTTCCAGTTTCCCACATCGGTGCAGGGTCCCAAGGCTTTGAGCCGTCTTCTATTGCCTTTCCAGGCCACAAGCAGGAAGCTGGATGGGAAGCGGGGGTCACCAGAATTAGAACCAATGCCTATATGGGATCCTGGAATTTGCAAGACAAGGACTTTATCCACTAGGCTATCATGCCTGGCCCACTTTCCCTCTTTTTATCTTGCGCACTCTCTCTTTCTGTAACTCTGACATTGGAAATAATTAAAAAAATTTTTTTTTCATTTTGCTTAAACCACTTGTGTTAAGGTTCCTTGGGTTACAACTCAATTTTGATTGAGATAATTGTAATTGCAAGATTTTTCAAGGCTCAGGAGAATTTATTTGTAATATTAACCTATTAGTGCGGATTTGGAGATTTTGGTGAGGTACAAATTGGGATGCCAGAGGGTACTTGCTTAGATAGCGATAGTAGGTAACAAAGTTATCAACCCTGCCATCATTGGCCTTAAACCAGATACCTTTCCAAGAATTTCTTGGAAAGCAATTAGTACTCCTAGGGTTTGTGTGCGACCTCTTGCTACTGTAGTAAATGGTCTTCTTGATGCTACAGGCCACCCATTATCCACAAAACCTCATCCATATCTATCTATCTATCTATCTATCTATATATATATATTATTTTGAATTTTTGAGTTATGTAGTACATCATTTAGACTGGGATTTCCCCCCTCCAAACTTCCACCCCCCAACAGATTTTCCCCATTTGACTACAGTGGGATAGTCCTTCATAAGGAATCATAATTCCATCAATCTCTTATTTACGTGTACCCCGATTTTTAACAAGAACTTGTGACATAAGCAGACATAGACTCTGAGGCAGTAGGACCAGAGGCAGTGGAGTAGCATTGCTAACATCATATACTGTGCAGTGTCTCTAGGGCTGTGGCAGAAGGAAGCGCTGTGCACACTCAGGGGCCATGGATAATGGTGACTTCATGCAACTTCTTTGTAAGGTATTTACGTTTTGACTAAATTGTCTGCAAACCTAGTTCTTTGATAGCCCCTGAGAATTTAGTAGTAGTCTACTTCAGAATTACCCCTGAAATCTATTTGAGTTGATTTCCAATACTTGCAGCTAAGAACCTTTGAAAAATGTAGAGATACAATTAAATTTTAACTTTTAAACTCTTTTTGTTGTTAAACATTTGACCTCATTTTTTTTTCCTGATGAAAGCATATACATATGTTCTGCTGCTTTGCTTCTGATCCCTCCTCCCTCACTGTCAACTCAACAGAGGGGTAAATCATTCTGAAAAAGATTGGGTCCAAGTCAAATATATTTAAGAAATTCTGTTTAAACAAGATCAATTGGATTTCCTTTCTGCAGGACTTCTCGGAATGGTATTATGCTGACATGGATTGTGAAGTTCCAGGAAAGGGACCTTAGGAAGCTCAAGCCCACACTTTGTTCTGTCGTCAGCATTTAAGGTAAAATCCATTTCTGCTTTAAATTACTTCAAAATCCTGTAGGAATGAACCACTGTGCAAAATAACATATCTTTAAAAGTTCAGCCATTAGTATTTTCCTCAGAGTTGGAATGGATGGCTGTTTTTTTGGCAGGTACAAAATGGTCCAACAACCATAGGCAGAGTAGTATACGTATAATTTTTTCTTTTTTTTGCTGCAGTGTACATTTCAAAAAAGGTGATCATGAGTTTGACATTGTGGTACAGTGAATTAAACAGCCTCATACAATACTGACATCCAATTTCAGAACATCAGTTCAAGTCTAAGCTGCTCTGCTTCCAGTCCAGCTCTCTGCTAATGAGCCTTGGAAAACAACAGATGATGGCCGAAGTCCTTGGGCCCCTGCCACCCACGGGGAGACCCAGATAGAATCCCTGCCTTCAAGCTTACAACTCACCCAGCCCTGTGGCCACTTGAGAAGTGAACGTGTGTGAAAAATGTCTTTTTCGGTCTTTCTCTCTCTCTCTGTATCACTGTAAATTTCAAATAAAATAAATCTCTAAAGCAAGATTGATCGCATTCAGAAGAGAAAAATCCTAAGATCTTAGTATGAGATGTATTCAAGAGTCTAAAGAGAAGTTAATTCCAATCTCTTATGTGCTCAGTCTTGCACATATTTTCATGAAGTTTGAATGATGGGCAGTATCAATTGAATTATGTAAAGTATTTCTCTCTCTCTCTTGCCCTGATATTTCTTCCTTTCTCTCTTTAAGAAAGTACCAGGTAGCAATGAATATGACAATGCCTATGGGCAAATGCAAAACAATCTTGGTTTGCTGTTATTATAATTAAATATCCTTCAGAATTAGTACGATGGCATACCAGACTAATGCTCTGCCTGTGGCACTGGTATCCCACATGGGAGCATTCCCACCTGCTTACACTTTCAATCCAACATGCAATGGAGGATGGCCCAAGTTCTTGGATCCCTGCTCCCACATGGAACACCTGATAGAAGCTCCTAGCTTCCAGCTTCAGATTGGCTCAGCTCTTGCCTTTGTGGAGAATTGGTAAATGAACCAATGAATGAAAGATTTTTCTCTGTCTCTCTGTAACTCTTTCAAGTTAAAAAACAAAAATCTTTCTGCAGGGTTGACTCACTGTGGGAAGAAAAATTTGGATCCATATTATGGGATAACAAGAGTGCCAGGTGATCTTTAATAAAGGGAAAAAATAAAAGAATATTTTTCCACATTTCATTAACAATTTTGCTTATAACAGGTGGGTGAATTGGGGAATATTTGCATTGCAGTGATTCTCGAGTCGTTATATAAACTTGAGAATCTTTGTAGGTATATTGGAATAGGTAAAGGGAAGCAGGGCATAGATATTTGGGTAGATGATGGTACAGTAGGAGTCTTGGCAGCAGTGATGTTAAAAGTTCCTTATCTATACTCCCGCCCATAATCTGCAATACATAGTATCCATATGTTCTCACCTGAGAAGTATAATATTGGCATAGTTGCCACTCGTTATGGTATTTTCACTGCCTTTTAGTATTTTACTCACAATCGGTGTCTCCAGACTTACCAATTAACATCTCTCAGTATTTTTGACTCTTTTGTAATACCTACAAGGCACAAGAACATAATTAAAGAATTTTGAATTATTGCAAGAAAAACATATTTCTAGTTCTGGCAATCAAAAAAACAGGTGATTATTAATTTCTCCATTTAGCTGGCCACTGCTTTATTTAAG
Source organism: Ochotona princeps (assembly GCF_030435755.1). NCBI lineage: Eukaryota > Metazoa > Chordata > Mammalia > Lagomorpha > Ochotonidae > Ochotona > Ochotona princeps. The sequence goes on along the minus strand of NC_080856.1, from coordinate 11,224,435 downwards.
TAATGATATCTTAGACAGCAAGCCTAAAATATTCCTTGACATTGTGGTAGGGTTATTTATTCTAACCTTCTTTCAAAGTCTTATCTAACTGAGACTAAATGCTTCTGGTTATAACGGGTCTTTAATGAGTTCTTTTATTTTATTCTAATTTTGAGACACTGCTATTCCTAACTTAACCTAGGGCTAAAATTGAGTATCAAAATCCCATTGTGGTTTCTGGTTCATCAAAAAACACACGGAGTTCCCCAAAAGGCTTATTTCTCTACTTTTGTGGCACAGAAGTGAGCAAATCTAGGATAAGTAATGCTTTCTGGTCTCATTTAATAATTAGAAGGCAGAGCCTAGGTCTGATCGTGACATTGTGCAGCAGATGCAATACTAGAGGTTGAAGGGTGAGGACCTGCTGCAAAAGGAAGAGGCAACACAGACTGTGCTGGGCACACGTTCTCTCCCTGTGCTCCTTCACCTTGACCTCAGAGCTGAGACTGGGTGAGCCACCGTTGGCTGACACAGAGGTGCGCGACCTATCACACTGCAAGCTTCTTGACTATCGTCACATGCCTTAGAAGTCACATCCGCAGTATCACCCCTCAACGCCCTTCTGAGGTTTTTAATCTGGTGTTTCCTGATAAAGGATATGCCACCAAAAGCCACGAGGTAGCAGCTCATGTTTCTCTCCTTTGCTGGATTCAGATCATTGTGCTGAAAGAAGCAATCTTCTAATCTTCTAGAAGGTATTGCATCAAATTCAGAATCACACGTAGCTGGCATCTGGAAAGCACATTTTTGGAATCTGTCAAAGACTTACATCTATAAAAAGACTGAAGCTTCAGATCACTTCACCCTTATTCTTTGCCTTGATGGATAACTATAATTCTAGAAATATTACAGACACTTGCAAATAAGGATGTTTATTCATCTTCACAGAACTATAATTTCTTGTTGAATATTTATTATAGTTATTAATGTAATAACCATTATTGTTGTTAATAAGACTCATAATTTCATAATTTCCCTTACTAGCTTTCTTGTATAAATTCGTTTATCTTGCATTACCTAGGAAAGGGCTAGAAAGAAATGGTAAATACATTAATGTGAAATGAAGAAAGATCTTGCTTTCTTTGAGAACTACATTGATTTAAAATGCATCATTGAGAATATCACCATCATTCAAAGTGCAGGATTCTATTCAGGTTGCAAATATAACTTGCACATGATGAACTCATCACAGAGGGCTTTTTTTTTTTCCTTCTTTCAGTCCTACAAAACCCTTCTGTTCCATTAAAACAAAGAATTAGAAAAATTATGAAAAACAGCCTCAAGCTTCCTCTTTTGTTCTTTAACTTTCAGTACTTTTATTGAGTGTTTCAAATGTAATGTATTCATATGTCAGGTGCATGAGATTGGATTGTCCCCATTTGGAAAAGTTACAATTTCTTTACACTCTTCTGCTCAGTGCTTTTGCTAGGGTGGGGCTTAGTCTGTGTAGTGTCTTAGAATGGTATCTGACCAAAGGAGTTTTTATTCAAATCATTTAATTTCTTTCTCATGTTGGGGCTGACTTCAAGATGACCTATTATATTTATCTTAGACTACTTTTGTGACATTAAAAAACAGGGTTTTGTTTTTTCAATTGTGATACTTATTTACATAAATTTGATTAAAAATTCAAAAATATAGGTCCCTTGAAATGAAATAGGACATTAGAGAGCAGATACTTATGAAATATTCATTTTAATTATGAATCTTTATTTGTAAAAGCTAAAATACAATTTATACACATAAACAATGCACATCATAATAAAATTGTATAAACCAGGTATTACATTTCTAGAGAAGAAACTAAATAATGTACCCTTATTGGACTTTCTACTGAAAAGAAAAACATAACAAACTTAGCTAATTACATGAAATTAGCATGTTAGGTAATACTGAGATTATAAAATGAAGTTCATTAGTGAGCTCATTTTTGTAAATTCAGGTTTATTGAAAGAAAGCTATATGTACATATTATCCATCATCACGTAATCTACAATGGCCATTTAAATAAGATGTTTTTTACCCATAATTTAACACATATATTGATAAATTTGCATTTCCCAATTTTGAAGGTTGAATAGGAAAGCTATCACATTTGCTAGGGGCAAATTTTTAATTTCTTCAAAAAGAAGAGAGAATAGACATTGTCTCCCATATGTTGGCTCCTTTTCAAATGCCTGTAAGAGCTGGAATAAGGCCAGGCTAATACCTACAGCTTGAAACTTACTCCAGTGTTTCATGTGAGTGCTAGAAACCAGGTACTTGAAGCATCAGCTACTGCTCCTCAGGGAGCACATTACCAGGAGGCGGGAATCTTACGTAGAGCCATGACCCAAGCCCAGCCCCACTACGATGTGCTGTGGGCATTTCAAGTGGTGTCAGCCACAGGACCAAACACCGAGCCTGTATATTTTCTTTCTCAGATGACCAAACATAAAACTCAACAACTAATGACAATGGATACAGAAGAAGGAATATCATACGTCAAAATGCTTACCATGGCCTCTCTGTCTCTCCTTCCCTCTGTATAGCTGCCTTTCCAATAAAAATAAATAAATCTTTAAAAAAAATGCTTACCATACCATTGGCAGCATAACTCTGTGCCACTTGCATCAAATTCTAGGAAACTTTGTATACACGCTGAAAGCACTGTTCATGATCTATACAAAAGATCTAAATTCATTCAGTAGAGAGCAGGAAGCGTCATTTATACCTGATTCTGATGCAAAATGTCTGATGTTAGCTTGTGCCATGCAAGCTAAAAACATCTACAAACCTCTCGTTCACAAAACACGCCTTATCGAAAGGGATACACCTAGGGGATCTGGAAAGGTGAGAATGTTCTTCGGTTAGCCTGCGTTCTACTTTCAGGTCTTGCTTTGCTTCGTTACTTTACGCCATGGTGTTTATTTGTTTAAAATGTTTAATTCATCGAGTTTTACACAGAACCATTACATTTTTGTATTTAACTTTCTCGTAGATAATAACTTCACTCCTCAAAAAACTGGCTCCGTTAGTTAGGATTTTACATTTGCTTTGCTGTCGCTGATTGTTTGAAATACAACCGCTCAATATTTTCATCCCTTGTCATCCAGTGTTTTAACTTCATTGTTTGGAATTGTTCAGAGACATATTTATCCTAATAGCCATGGATCCCTGTGTGATCTATTTAATAGCTGTTGACAAACACAGTTGTTCATTTTACAAAGAAATCCCCCTACTCTGGGGCACCTATGTCCACTATGACATAAAACTTTCAAAGTATGTGATATTGATATTTTCAATATGTAACAGCCTGTCTTGGTTAAAGTTCTAATCTCCATGTTTCCTTGACCTCGTAACCTTTTACCTTAACATTCAGCCTGTGTTCCATTTAAAAATGTAAATATTATTAGTGCATTTAGGAAAGATCACCTCTGTTTGAAAATTGCATGTAAATAACTCCAGAGGACTGGAAAGAGGCCTAAGCTAAGATCATTGCATAGGGACTATATCTGCATTATATTAACCAGAGAAAATGGGGAATTTTGTACATTAGTATGTAAAGAACAAGGGAAGAGGTTTGAGCCACAATTTATAAACAACAACGGGAATCGAACCAGTCAATGCGGTTCATGTTGAAAGAGCTTTTCCACACTTTTTGTCTGTCTGATTTTTAAGTCACTTACTAGCTATCAATACCGTCGAGTGATTAAAACAAAATGAAGGTTTTGCCTATGCTCTTGGAATCCTGAGAAAGATGATCACTCGAAACCAGGGATCTAATTTCCATCCTCTCACATATCTCCTGAAATGACCAAAGGAATGTAAAAATAGACACTAATCTGCATTAGTTAAAGGACCAGAGGAGAGTTATCATTTCCATGGTCAGAAATAGCAAAGCATTTCTCCCAGATTTAGTGCAGATGAAATGGCAAGGCACCGAAGCCTGGTTCAAAATTCCCCTCCGCAGGAAGCAGTGCAGACTCTCCGGGAGTAATCAGAGGCGTTCTGACGGATCCCTGACACCTTTATAATCGGAAGCATGAGCAGGGGTTGCCAGGAGAATCTCTGGAGGAAGCAAGGAGTTTACATTTGCTATCACTTCCACTGTTCTAAGGAAAGAACATTTGCAACTGGTCGTTAGGACAGGACTCAGGCACTTTCTATTCCCTAGAGAAATAACAAAAGGAAATATGTGTCGAGTTTCTGATGTGCTGTGCGCTTTCTGAAGCAATGTGGATTGCTTAATACTCCCATTGACTCTGGAAGACCTGTATGGCTATGAAATCAATTTCATGAGAAAGTAAACTAAATCAGAGAAAGTTTAAGTACTTTATGCCATTGCAGACAACAAATGCAGGAATCAAGATCTAGCCTCAGGCTTGAGGTGGAAGATTTATCTTGAACTCTAATTTGGCATTTTAGAAAATCACCAATGGCCCAGCGTGCAAGTTGGGGCCAACTGGTTTTCTTTGGAAGAGAAAATGAGTGTAATTGACAGAATAGATATTTATTTGGGTTATGGCTTGCCTTGATTGGCTACTTTGTAAGGCACATTTATTTATAGTTTTTAAAAATCACACAACTCTTGACTAATCATGAGATTCATCATATAGAAAAATGAACAAGAAAGTGGCTAACTCACAATGTAGTCATTGTCAGCATGTACTCAGAAACATGGGCCTTTTGTAAGGGTTGAAAACTGTAAGTCAATTTTTTGCTGTATTAGCATTTTTTTTCAGGGAAGTGCTTCTATATGTATAAGCTTTGAAACAACAAATGGTAGGCATTTCTTTTTCTCTCACATACTGTTCTAGGCAATTAAGACATTTGTTGTAGCACATCTAAGGAATCTCTCACAATATTTTGTTTCTCATTTCTATGATTTGGTGTTCTCTGATTTAGAGGTCACCGTGTTCCAGAGAGACAGGGTTCCCTGAATTAAAGGAAAGATTCCAGCTTTTCTCTAAAATGAAAAATTGAAGTTGCCTTTTTTTCAATATATAGCTACTCATGGCATTAGGCCAATACCCAGTAAAGAAGGATTATTTGATTTTCTGTTAATTTTTTTCTTTACGTCTTTATGTATTCTGACTATTAGTTCCTTATGAGATGCACAAATATTGGACAAATATTTTGCCCAATCTATGAACTCTTATCTGAAAAATCATTGCATATGTCAATATCTTTTAGTGTTTTCTCTGTATTTTCTTCTACTATTTTCATAGTCTCAGGCATTACATTTGGGTCTTTGACCCATTTTGAATTGTTAGAGTGAGAGAATGATGGGATGAAGGAGAGAGAGATAGAGAGAGATGGGACAAGAGATCTTCCATCCATTGATTAACTAAGTCATGGACTCAATCCAGATGTCCATCAACAGGTGAATAAACAAAATGTGGTATATTTACCTTATGGAGTAGAATTCAGCCACAAAAAAAGAAATTTTGTTGCCATTGTAACAAAATGGATCCAGACATAAACCATTATGCTTAATGAAATAAGCCAGTCCCAAAATGACAAAAAGAATAACTCCTCGCTAATAAAGACAACTGATACCAAACACAAATGGCATTAATTCTGTGAGGGAGAGTAGCACACTGCAGATTAACTACTGTATAGAGCATCTATCTTTACTGATGAAGAATAGTAGGATTTCTATTTTTATTTTTTATTATACATTTACATTACATTATTTTACTTTATCTTCTTCCACTTGCCATGTCATGGTACATTTATTTATCAGAAAGTTGAACTAGTAAAATGAATGATTATGCCATTGGAGTAAAAAGAGCAAAACAGAGGGTGGAAGCAGAGCGAGGAGGAAGGAGAATTCCTGTGCTTCTAATCATGAGAAACAGAAAATACATTCATTTTACAAAAATTTTAAAGTTAAAGTAGATTTTAAAAAAAAGAAATTAGGCCCATTTACATCGAAAGTTATTGTATACAGGGCATGACTTGGCTCTTAACAATTTTTGAACCTACTTTTATATGTTGTTTGCTCATTTCTAGTGGGTTTTGTACTTTCTCGTGTTTCCATAATTGTTATCATTCTTTGGCCTCTGTATGTAAGACTTCTTTGAGTAATTTCAAGACTGGTGTGGTGATAATGAATTCCCTCAGCTTTTGCTTTTCTTCAAAGCCTTTATTTATCTTTTATTGATGAACAATGACTTCACTGGGTAATGTATTCTTGATTGACAGTGATTTTCTTTCAGATGTTGGAATATGTCATTCCATCCCCTCCTTGCTTATAAAGTTTTGTGAAATATTCTCTTATTAAACTGCTTTGGAATCACTTACAAGTGAATTGACATTTTTCTTCCACAAATTTTACAATTTTCTCCGATTCTCCATTTGATTACAGCAGGTTATGGTGAAGATCTTTTCTCATAGTCCACCCTGCTCCCTGCTTATGGCCTGGGAAAGCAGCAGAGGACAGCCCAAGGCCTTAGGGCCCTTCGCCCGTGTTGGAGATCCAGACCAAGTTCCAGGATCCTGGCTTCAGATAGGCTCAGCTCCAGCCATTGCAGACATTTGGGAAATGAATCAGTAAATAGAAGATCTTTCTTCCTCTCTTTCTCTCTATAAATCTGCCTTTCCAATTAAAAACAAAAATCTTCAAAAAATAGATAGTATCTAGTTGGAGTTCTATGGACTCTGCCTTTAGATGGCCGTGGCTTTCTCAAAATTGGTGAAGTTTTCCCTGCGTGGGAAACCCAGAAGAGGTTCCAGGTTCCCGGCTTCGGATCGGCGCGCACCAGCCACTGCGGCTCACTTGGGGAGTGAATCATCGGATGGAAGATCTTCCTCTCTGTCTCTCCTCCTCTCTGTATATCTGACTTTGTAATAAAATTAATAAATCTTTAAAAAAAATTGGTGAGGTTTTCAATTACAGTGTTATTGGAAAGTTTTTGTTAAGTCTTGATTTCTCACTTTACATTTAGGAAAAATGCTAATATATCAAACATCAGTGAAAGTTTTATGTAAAAACAATATTATACTTAGAACTAAGAATAAAGTTAACAAAAATATGAAAAACTTACAAATTTTAGCAAGTTCTATTTTAAAGCATCACAATAAAGAAAAGGTAAAACATTTCTAGTTAGAAAGAACAATTGGAAAGCTTGTATCTTCCTTAAATAATTAGTTTAACTTAAAGGCTAATAAGAAACGCAGGTACCCTTATTTATAGCAGTACAATCTACAGTAGCAAAGATGTGGGAACAACCCAGATACCCATTAAAATCGGAATGGATAAAGAAAAGGTGATACATCTACTTTATGGAATACTACTCAACCAATAAAAAGAATGAAATCCCACCATTTGCATAAAAATGGTCCCAACAAGAAAACATGCTCAGTAAAATAAGCCAATTCCAAAATGACAAACATATGCTTTCTCTGATGTAAGTCAGCCTTTATGCAAAATACAAGATCAATAGACATATTGTGGTCATTCGGGGAATGAGCCAAAGGATAGAAGCTCTCCCTTTCATCTCTTTCGTTCTGTCTCTCACCTTCATCTCTCTGCCATACTGCCTGTGAAATCAATCAATCTTTTTTAAAAGGAAAGAACAGAAGATTACAAAGGTTAGATTTTTTTGAAAAAGAATTCTGCATTTTATTAAAAATGAAACATCTTCCAAAAGATGCAAAAATGGGAAAATAATGTATGTTGGGATAATGCAGCCAAATATTGTAAGCAAAGCATCAAAGTTGATTTTCTCATTCTTGAATTTTTAATTAGGAAGCATCTTGTTTCTCTAAAATTTAAATCAAAACATTTAAAATAGTTGTGACAGTCAGCATTTCTACAGATAAATACGCAAGATGATTCTAGGCAAATTAAAAATAGTTTCATTGATGCAGACCCTGAGATCTCTTAATTCCTGTCATAGGAATTTAAGAAAATGCAACTGAAAATCTTACCATCGTATAGAATCATCTGCCTTTATATGCTATTTATGTGTTTATCCATTCAATTATCATAGCTTGCTTTCCTTGAAGTCTCAATGTATTTTTATCTATATGGTTTTTATGTATTATAAGACTTCTTAAACAAGTTTTATTTTTGGATGAACTGTCCTTTAAAGATTTTTTATTTGAAAGGCAGATTTACAGGAAGAAGGAGAGACAGATAGAGAAGAGAGCTTGCCATCCACTGGTTCAATGCCCAAATGGCTAAAAGGGACAAAGCCAAGCTCGTTCAAAGCCTCCATGTTTCCCACATGGGTGCAGGGTGCTCAGAGACTTAAACATCCTTAGCTGCTTTCCCAGTGTGTAAGCAGGGAGCTGGATGGGGAGTGGCACACCTGGCACAAGAACTGGAATCCATATGGAATGCTGGTGCTTCAAGTGGAGGATTAGTTTATTGAACCACCACACCAGGTCCTAGGATGAGCTGTTTTTACCTCACCATGTTTTCATTCATTTTCTATGTGCATTATTTTAACTGTCATTCAACAAAGACAGGCTAATAACAATTAACTGGCTCATTATGTTTCTTCTCATTCTGGTGATGTTAATATGTAAGATGATTTAAATAATAAGCTAATCATAATACTTAGACCTGAGAATGAAAAGCTAATTAGACACTACACAAGGTATAGTAAAAATGGGGAAGCCTATTTAAATGATACAAGCATAGACTAAATTATGGACTCCACTTTCTCCTCAGACCTCAAGGGTACTAAAGCAACTTTGAAGGGGACAGTCAATGGAGCTGAAGTTAAGCACTTTGTTTTTCAAGATATTAGTTCAGGATAGATATTTGTGTAGTGGTTAAGACAGCACTTGACATACACCCATACTACTATAGAGGTCCTGGATTCAAATTCTTCCTCTAGTTCCTAGTCTGGCTTTAAGCCAAAGTGCAGCCTGAGACCATCATTGGGTCTCCATCACGGACATGACGGACCCTGAGCTCTGACTCCTTGAAGCTTTGCTAATGTAAGCAGTTGAGCAGTAAGCCAGCATCTGAAACTTCCCTCTCTCCATCTTCTCCCTGCTTCTTTCTCTAGTCTCCTCTCTTTTTGTCCCTCTGTGTGTATATGTGTGTGTCCTCTCCCTATGCCTTTCTGCCTTGCAAATTAATAAAATAAACACATTTAAAACACAGTAACTAATGGATATTAATTTCATCGCTTTGATTATCAGCTGTGAAGATGCACTTGTCCTACTTTCGAATCCCATAGTCATGAAATTGAAGGCTGTGTGCCTCCTGCTTGGTGTGTTCCGCCACATTTTGAATGCTGACCTGGGGATCCTGTGGTGCTGGCTGAAGGAAAAAAAAAAGGCAGCACAGTCTTCTCCGGGTTTCAAAGCCACAAGTATTTTTTAATAAGTCATATATGAAATAAACTGCCAATAAAGGAATGTCAGTAATGCTGCCTCACTCTGCCATGATAGAGGGAGCTACTTAAAACATTCTCACGTAGAAAATAAATCAACTTTAACTTCAATTATTAAGACTAGAGTAGCATTTTTTGATAGAAAAGGGGTGGTTTTTTGGCATTCCTATGATAAACACGTATTAAAAAAAATAGTTGCATCACCATGGAAACTAAAACTTGTTTGTTTTTCTTTTTTTTTTTCTCCTTTTTATTTTTTAGACATGGCAAATAATGTAGTAAAAGGCATTGGAATATTATTTTCATATTCTTAAGTTTCAATATTTCGTTTTTAGCTCTTATTTAAAGATCTGACAAAGTTAAGGGGATTCACATCAAGTCCTTTGGCATTTCAAGCAGTTTCATGAATATTTTTACTAACCATCTATATAGTTGCATGATTAACTAGTATACTTTAAAACTTTGAAGGAATCAAGCACAAATCTTCTCTGAGCTATTGGCTTGCTCTTTATAGGCATTTAGGCAGATGTCTTTATTTTTTGTCTCCTGTGGGTTATTTCTGGATTGGAAACAAGCAAGTTTGTATCTGCAGTGATGTGTTCCCTGTGACAAGTTTCACAAACACTTTGAGGAATATGTCCCGTGGCTCTCTTAGTTAAGACCACCCCCTACTACGAATCAATCCATTTCCTATTCCCCATTTCCCTAAAAGTGCAGAGTTTAATTATGTTTACTGACTTAATTTTAAACATATGTATATTTAAATGAAGTATGATGGGCAATTCAAATATACCTGCTTACATAAGAGGCAGCACTGGAAACAAAACAAACAAATAAACAAACAAAAAAAACCCCAAAATAACAAAAAAGAGCTCCTGTCCAAAATATCTGAACCTCTAATCCTACCTCTCTGAAAACTGACTTCCGCATTTATAGAATCAGACTCATAATACATATGACTGTTCTTCAGAAAGATTATAGAAAATGTAATTAAAGCAGAGTTTATTTTGATGATTTTTGCAATCATAGTTCATCAGAAAAATCTTTAAAATATCATAAACTATGCTCTAGATGCATAAAGTGAAAAAGCTGCCCTCATTTTCTCTAATATATATTGTCTTTTTATATGTGGAATTTTCTTGTAGGCTTAGAATTTTTTATAAATCACATAACATGATCTGATGTGTACCAGAGCTGAATGAGACATGGGACAGCCTAGACCAGTCTATGACACATACTGGCAAGCCCATGAACCAGGACTGTGAGCAGACCTTATGAGGGGTTAGTGGGGGTCGCTCCAACTAGGCTACAGCTCCCATTGGTGTATGTGAGGACAAAATGTGTAGTGGGCTAGTTTGGGCTAAGCTACAGCATCCATTGGTTTGTGTAAGACATGAGACTGGGGACAGAAATGACCCAGCAATTGCAGCTACCAGTATGTATATAAGCAGATGTTGGTGACAGACTGAGCCAGAAACCATACTGGCAAGCCCACATGGATTCAGGACTGTGATCACTTCAGATGAGGTTTCTTTGGGGACTCCCCCCAACTAAACCACTGGACTCAAAACTCCACCGATGGGGAGAATTGCAGGATCAGTGGACTGACCATGGAGTGCATGTGTCTGAACTGGGCAGCCTCAATGGCTAAGATGGAGCAGTGGATGGCATGTCCAGATACACAGAGGATATGGCAGTCCATTAGGGTCTGCAGGGGATATCTGGTACGATGGCAGAGGAAGGAGGGCAGAACATTGATCAACTATCCCAGTCAAGCGTTAGCAGCAAATATCTGGGCGAATGGAGACTCTAAGGTGGACTATGTCAGCCAATGGACCTTGGAAGGATTTCCACATCCTTGGATCGGTGAAATCGATAACATTTCAGAACTATTGAAAACACTTAAGCAGAATCTTTGCTGTATGCTCCACATTGGGACCCTGGAATGACATTGGGTGGCCATTCCCCATCCCCAGGTATTGAGGCAACTGAGAGACTGGGTGAGGCATCTCCCCATGACTCCCCCTTTCCCCAAGATACAGGAGGAAGAAAAGGAAAATTTGAAAACAGTGGTCTCACCCAATTTCCCCTGATCCTCCACCCTTCCCACCCTGAGCAACTATGCAAACACCATCAGAAATAAAAATAAAATTTTTAAAAAGGAAAATAAGTTCGAAATACATTACAGTGATTACAGTTACATTTAGAAATCAATAGGAAAAAGAAGTCACTCAAACTCTAGTTTAAAGGTATCACCTATTGATCAGTAATTTCTTTGCAATTTCATTTATAAACTATGTTAACATTTATAATTGTTGTTTGATTATTTAAGAAGCATAGTATTAATTACTTAAGTAGAGATCTGGGGTTTTGTGGAAACTATGTTTCTATTCATTTTGTAAAGTGGTAGGAGAGAGAAAGAAAAATCCAAAAAAGGAAAAGAAAAGAATAGAAAGCAAGGGAGCAGGAAGAAAGGAAGGAAGCAAAGAAGGACAGGAGGGAAGAGGAGGGAGAGAGAGAGAGAGAGAGAGAGAGAGAGAAAGAAAGCAAGCAAGCCAGCAGATAGATCTCTTTCTTTTTCTCTGTAGCTCTGTTTTTCAAAGGACTAAATCTATCTACTTAAAAAAGAATGTATCTATGTGTTTCTTTTTATTTAATTCATTTTAAAAATATTTATTTGTTTGAAAGGCAAGGAAGAGAGAAAGAGATCTCCCATCCACTGGTTAACTTCCCAAATGTCTATAAAATCAGGATTAAGATACACTGAAACCAGGAGCCAGGAGCTTCAGATGGGCCTCCCAAGTGAGCTGAAGGGAATCAGATTGTTGGTTCATCCTTTGCTGCTTTCCTACGTGCATTAGAAGAAACTGGATTCTAAGTGAAACAGCCAGCACACAAACGAATGATCCTGTATAGAATGAAGTCATTGTAAGCAGTTGCTTGGCTGGTTAATCCTCCAAATGGCAGCATGGGTGGAGGCTAGGCCAGGCTGAAGCCCGGAGCCCAGAGCTTCTTCCAGGTCTCCCCTATGGGTACAGGAGCCCCAGATCTTGGCCATCTTCCACTGGTTTAAATTTATTGGCAGGTATCTTTTTTCATCACTTGTGAAACCTTCACAGACACAAAACGCTAGTTGTAAATAATTCTGACTTGGCAAAATCTTATGTATACTAACAGATTCCATACTGTTCTGATTAGACACAGCAAACATTCTACTCAATATGTCGTGTCTCACTTCGTGAGGACAGCTGATGTGTGATTTACTATACTGACTGCTTAAGGCATGTGTACCAGTTTAATATCATATCTATGCCAAAACTTGGTTGTAAATAAACAGTTCAGATGATGTGTCAGGATGGCTACTGACAGAGAGGTTTGCAAATCTGTTTCCACATTCTTTAAAGGAAGGGAACTATATAAATATGTCCCATGAAAATAAACAGGGCTTTTTAAAAGGAAAACACAATGAATGACAGTCTACATTTCTTGCATGTGTTCTATGACATTTTAGTTTTCCACCAAACTGAAAGAAATATGAACAATGGAGCTCAAACTTTGCCTTCAAAAACAAATCGTTATCCATTAAGAAAAAAAAAAAAAATTAAAAAAACGAAGTAGCCAGTTCTTTCAAGTTCACTGGGGCTGGAGCTGCATGCAGTCCATGTGCCAACTGCTCTGCCACGCATCAACTTCCATGTGACCCAATCCAGCACATCTAGTACCAGCAGGATAACACCTGCCAGCCAACCTGATTCCATCCAGAGACACCTGCAGAGGGCTTAACGGTCAGAGAAAAACTACACAAAATTTCAAAAAGAACCTAAGAACCTATGTCTGGCTTTGTCTCATATCCTTACTGCTCACATAAGACGAGGCCCAGCTTATGGCCTAGGCAACAAACCAAACCTTTGCACTGAAGGGGAACACAAATATTATTTCTCCACATTTTTGCTTGGTATTTACTGTAACCTATAATTTCATTCTAGCACAAGATAGCTGAATAGTTGTACTGCTGTCATGGACTACAAAAAGAGGAAGAAGGCGAATAAGAAAAAATGTGTCTATGAATTAAGGCATACCTGCCTTAAAAATCGCTACATCATTTCCATTGTCTTCCAAGTAATTTTCACTGACCCCAGGAAACTCACCCAGGGTTTAAAATGGAAGCTGCAAACAAAAGTTAAACAAAATTTTTTTTTTCTAAAATGTCACAGGAGAATGAAGGAGAAAGGAAACCACGGAAACATAAAAAGATAGAAGGAGGTAGAATTAAGGAGGAAGGAGTGAGAAAAGTTTTGGGGGGGAATTTGAGGTTGTTTTTTCCTCACTCCAAAATGAAATAAAAAAAACTGTCCTAATTATTATGAGTACTCTGAAATCTGACTAATCAAACTCATTCCAATCACCTTCTTTTTTTTTTTTGTTATGTCCTGATAATCAGTAGAATGAATTCCTGTTTTTATCTAGCGAGTTACGGAGACAAAAGTGTAACAAAGCTTCTTTAAAAGTCTAGAAATTGCTCGAAATCTTGTTTTTCCCCACAATATACTCTACCTGAGAGTGTCAAAGATTTGTCTGAGAGAAGTGACTTGATAAACATACGTGTCAACCACCTTGCTGATGTAAATATACTTCAAAAACCCAAGATGCAGTATTATATTGTGTTGATGTAAAATGATTGCCTTTTACTTTCAGTTCTAATTTGTCTCATGAACATTTTCAGTCTCAATATTACAACAAAAATGCATTTTACTACATATTTTTCATTCTAGGCTAACACTAGGCTAACTTGAACTACTGTTCAAGATTGCCTTACCAAGGCTTTTGCCTTACCGAGGCTTTATTTTTTTTTTCTTAAGGAAAAACAATGTTATGACATAGAATTGTTTCTCATTGTTCTAATTTGGTTAATTTTGTTGTTCATATGGGATTTTACTGATTGAGGTAACCTATCATCTTTTTTAAGATATCCTGAATAAAATAAAAATAAGAACTACTTGGAAGCCACAGATATTTACAAGCTAGGGACAGAAGCATAAAGGAAACATTCCTTTCTGTACAAACTGTCCACTAAGAGCTGAAAAAAGAAAGAAAAAACAAATTCTACATTGAATGTTCTGAAAACCCATCTTAAAGATAGTACTTATTTTGCATTTGACTAAAATGAGCCAATTAATATTCTGTAAAAATAAGTTTTTCCATAATGAAATTCCATTAACATGCCATTTACCCTGAAAGCACTCTGAATTTATATAGTTTTTGGTACATATGCTTCTATGATCCCACCCAACTGCTACTTGTTTGTTTTTAAATCAATTGGGTATTTCTCTACCGGAATAATCCAGTCTTTCAAAGATGTTACAGCAATCCTTTCACTTGTGGAACAGGTTTTTTTTTCCTTCAACTGTAAAATGTAAAAAAAAAAATGGTCTCTTGGACACCTTCCAGAAGAAAATTCCACAAGTCGGCGATGCCTGTGCTATTATTTCAGTCACCTGAACAGCTAAAACAGATCACGTGTGGCTGCTGGTGAGGGTACCTGTCACCAACACAGAACCCAAAGCTGCCAGGGTACCTGTTCAATCGAGTCACACAAGTTTGAACAGATGCCGTTCGATTTTTATCAGTCATCGTTTTCATCAACTAACCGGTAATTCTGGAAAAAATCGTTGTAATGAGTAGATTTAGCTCCCAACACGCAAAATATTGTTATATCGGAAATTCGCGTTGAAAGAAATTGCATACTTAGCTGGTTCATCTTCAACAGCTGGAATAGACGGCATAGGATACGCTTTGGGGGACGCAACAGAAAATTTCAGGGATGTAAATCTTGCCTTACTCATTTTCTGCTTCCACTGGAGTTCACTTTCTCATTCTCCAAACTGCTGTGTGACAGGTCTGTGTTCCTCTGGCCAGGCTGTGGTACATTTCGCTGCTTGTCAGACTCTTGCTCGCTCGCGCCCTTTTTCATTATACAGTATTGCTCTGTGCGTAGCCACTGTATCCGTCCATGCAGACATACTCTACCTTCCGCCTAACACTAAAATTGATTTGCTAGGCGCCCCTTTGCCTCTTTGCATTTCACGTCTTCCCATTGAACTTCTCGTGTCAAGAACACAGCTTTCAGCCTCTGAAATCTGAACATTCTTTGGGTTTTCAGAATATTTAAATAGCTTTGTGCCTCATGTCAATGTATTTCACTCGATGGTACTTTTTCAATGCAATCTTGCATTATGCTTTGAGAGAATTCTGTGCTTACTTTAATTTTAATTTCAGATTCGTTCTGCTTTAAAATTATTAAAAACTTACTGGTCTTTTCACGCAAGTGGATGACAGTAAGCCTTTTTGGTAAAATGCAAAGTTCCTAATTAGTATTTTCTTCAGAAAAATGTCTGTTAAAAAAAAAAAACCCTCTATCATGTAACATGGATTTTCCTGAAGGTAATTGCTGATTTTCCACACACGGAATAGAATAAGAAACAAATAGTTTGCTTTTTAAAAATCTAAATGCCTGCAAATAAGTGACACAAATATGTTTTCTCCCCTTTGCAAAAATGAAAGAAAAGAAGGTACGTTAGCTCAGGTCAGCAAATCTGTGACCGAAGTTGGCACCTGGTCTTTGATGCTCTTAGAAGAAAACAGAGCCCCAGCATTTACTGGCTAAAACACATCTGTTATGTAGCACTCTGTTTTAACTGATCAAGCTTGGAGACTTTTGGAAGAGTAGGTCAAAGTTCAAACTTCTTTCCAAAAGTGTAGCCATTGTGTATCGAAATACCAAAGATGATTCATTCAGTCAACCTAATATCTACTCATCAAGGAAGAGAGCAAGCTAAGAAGGTATTATAGCTTTCTCTAGCATAACATGTTAAGTGCAGCATTGCAATCTAAAAAGGTGGAATTGTTCCTTTGAGTAAAATAATTAATGAGCCCAAGAGAAGGAAAGCTGTTACGAGAGAGACCTCTAGTGGAAAAACAAGCAAGTGCCTTTGTAACGGGGTTCTTCCTGTTCGGTATCCCACTGAAACGGACTTTGAGAGTGCAGTTTCAGGCAGTTTTCACACCACTGGAAGCTAAATTCCTTTTTCTGCTTGGTACATGCTGCTCGTACATGCAAATAACACTTTTAAGAGCAAAGTGCTTGAAGGACGTTAACTTTGCAGATATCAGATGTTGAAAAACAACTTGCAGGTATCTAAGAGGAAAGCTAAGATGTGTGAAAGAGAATTCACAATTGGAAACAGGGCGTTTACTACCTTTTTATTCAGTTTTGAAGTGATGTTTTCACTATAAACAATTTCTCACATATAAAAATATCAAAGCATTTTTCTATATGAGAGGATGAAAGGGAGGTAAGAACTAGGAAGATTTTATCAATTTCTCTCAGATCATACATTTAGTAATAAAATATGTTACATGTCGTTATTTTTTGAAGCATGCGAAGGCCTGGGATAGGCATGCTGAAGAGGGACCCAAGTGTATGTTAAAGAAACGTGGTGCTTCTGAATGGTGGAGTTGCTCATTTGGTTAATCCGCCTTAGATTAGTCCTTCTTTGTTCTCCATATAATTGCATTTAAATCATCCTCTGATGTATAATCTAATTTTAACCACTTAACATTTTCTGCTTAAAACAACGATAACAGAAACCATGAACATCAGGATGTGTTCCCTGGCTATACTTCTAGGACGACACTGAAGAGAAATAGGAGTCTAGTCCTTGTGCTGACAATTAGATGGGAAATTCTAACTTAAATTCTCAGGACACCCACTTGGGTTCTGTGAGCCAGAGCTATACAGTGCAGGAAAGGGTTCCGGGTGTATGGAAGAAAGTGAACTGAGTTAGTTCACAAACAAAATTGGCTCAGAGCACTGAAATCCAGTATTTATTTTTATTGGAAAGACAGATCTACAGAGAGAAGGAGAGAAATATCTTCCGTGCGCTGGTTCACTCTCCAAGCGGCCACAATAGCCACAGCTGAACTGATCCAAAGCCAGGAACCAGGAGCTTTTTCCAGGTCTCCCACATGGGTGCAGGGTCCCAAGGCTTTGGCCCGTCCTCTGCTGCTCTCCCAGGCCACAGGCAGGGAGTTGTAAGGAAAGTGGAGCAGTTGGGGCATGTACTAATGACCATGCGGGACTGCAGCACATTTCAGGCAAGGACATGATGACACCTATAGGAACCAGTATTTTTACAAAAACAGTGCCTGAAATTTTCTTCTGGAGAAACTGCCCATATACATTTTCAAGAAACTGCATGTTGTTTACCTGGGTTATCCAAATTTAAGCAAAGAGGACTTTATAAGATTGTTTTTTATGCTCAATGTCAACTCCCGTTTTTAATCCATTTTTAGTTATTTTCTTACCTTTTTTAGTTGATTTAATTGTCTTTAATAATACTCTTCAGTTTCTCCTCATAATGATGAAATTGTAGTGCCAGTTTGCAAGGAAGGTTATTCACAGTCCTTTTATGTCTCAAACTAATATATCGCAGTTATTGCTGAAGAGGATCTGTCTTTCCCCTCTTTCTACAATCTCAGCATCCCATAAAACAGGTAATCATTATTCCAAGTGGGTGTAATTCATGAATCTCTTTATATTTGGGCTGGCAGTTGGCAGCCACTTAAGAAAGAATCAGTGTTGGTGTGGGGGAAAGAGGAGAAGGGAGAGTCACACAGATTTGAGTATTCTGACTTGGTTTGCTATTTTAGAGACGGAAAAATACTTTCAAACTTGGGGCTTTGGACACAACTTTTTATTTGGTCTCTTTCTGATTGTTTCTTCTTAAAAAGATAATAAATCACATTCCTCCACTGCCAGGTGCCCTTTAAGTAATGTGGCACGTTTCAATTTATGACCATTTTCCCTAACTCTGTGCAATACAGACTATTGGCATATAGGTTTCCTGCATGGCTGAATACCTTTCTCCCATCTTGCTACACAAAATGTTCATTTCCACAAGCACCTTGGGATGTGAGAGAGTGGAAGTGGAAACCATCAACCTCTGAGCTTGCTGGAATTCAGTGGGAAAGGAAAAAATCACAATTTTGTGTTCTGAAGAGCAGAAATGCAAACAGTTCCTTTCTCAACATGCTAAGTCCTCATCCTCTCTCTTTCTCTCTCTCTCTCTGCCTCTCTCTCTCTCTCTCTCTCTCTCTCTCTCTCTCTCTTCACACACACACGTACACACACACACACACACATGAGCAATAGGCAAGAACTCTACAAGTGTAATGTCATTCTTATTGGAGGCATGTTCCAGATCCCTGTTATAACTATTACTAAGCTATTATTCAGCTTTCTGTTTCTGTTTTGGAGCAAATGGTTGGCACCGGAGAAAGAGGGTTCCAAAGAAAATGAATCAGATCCCTTTTTGCACCCAAACCTTGCCATTGCTTTTCATTATGCTTTTGAGTTGGGAGCTGTGCTTTTATGTACTCCTCTTAGGCGTTGCAACAAGACAGTTCAAAATTTATGACTTCCCCACATTCAGTGTCATCATTCTAGTCCCCTTTCAACAACCATAAACCACTAAGCAGGCACAAGATGTTTAACACAAAGTACTCCAGCCAAAAAACAACCACCGCTACAAACACACACAATGGACCTAAAGTTTCCATCTCTGCAGCACTTGGTAGTTTGTTATGCTCTGCCAGTAAAGTTAGGCGTCTTCTATCCTGATATTGAAAAAATATTTGTTAATAAATGCAAAACCAAATAATATTCACTGTTAGAGAAAAGTAGCCACAGGGTTCTATTTAGACAATTCTTTCTCTTAATAGATTCAATTGCTATATTTGAAATCTCCCTGCTTCACACTTATGTGCCGTTTTTGTGGGAACTTTACAATTGTCACAAAGCCAAGTAATCTTGAGTTGTGGATGAGACTGAACAGAACTCTCCAGGGATCTGCATGTCTTCCCTTCTTTCGCCAGTGCAGCATGTGCAGCCAAGCAGCTGAGCAGCGAACTCACACCCCAGGTGTAATCGCACCAAGAAGGGCTGCACTTCTCACTTGTGCTTGTTCTAGGCTTTTCATTCTCAGGAATGTCAGAGTAGACATACGAGTCACTTGCTCCATTCATGCAACAAAAATTAATTAAGAATGAACTAAATATATTTTTCTCTGATGGGTCAACGAGGACATTTTGAGGAAAAGAACACTCAGTGAACATCTCAACCAATTTAGGATATTTTGCATTTGGTTACCATTACTTTCCATTTTCACGAGATATCTCAAAGACCAGTCACTATGGGTTTTGTGGAAGATCATTGATCCTTAAAATCCAGTGAAAACAATCAGATGTTGTTTTTCAATCTTCCTTAAACAAACTGTTACATAATATTGACTTCTTTTCTCCACTAGAAATATTATCTGAAAATTCTCTCCTAACTCCCAAAAATATGACTTTCTGCTGCTTTGTTCATATGACAACACTCAGAGAAGCTTAAAAATGAATAATACATATTAGTGGGTGTTCACATTTTATATGTATGGTTATGCACGTGTTCACACACAGAAAAGAAGGGAAGCTTTCCATTTTTGTCACTCCTTCCCTTTCTCTGTCACTCTATCTTTGAAATAAATAAACAAATAATCCTTTAAAAAGCAAAAAAAAGCATTTGAAAAGAAAGAACAGAGCAGTTATGAGATTGGTGCTAAATGTCATTCTGCTGAAGTTATGCAGACAAAATTTCAACTTGTGTTATAGTGTATTTTGTGTATATCCTTTTCCTCAAATAGATTAAAAAAGGTTTCAGAAAGCAAGATTAAATTCATCTTTGTAGCTCCAGTATCCTGAACTGATTTATTCGTATGTTCACCCAGCATTTATTGAGCACCTGTCCGGTGCCAAGCATGGTGTTAAGACATTTTAATGACGATGAATCCAGCATGATTCTAGCCTTAAATGAGCTCACAGCCTAATGGAAATAAAATAGTGTGTAATCCTAGCAACTGTACAATTTGAAAAGCAGATTTGCTTCCATGTTATCATTTGAACCTTAACAACCACATGAGGTTTGTATAATAATTATTATTACATAAGGTTTGTATAATTATTCCCGTTTTTACAGATGAGGAAAATGAGTTTCTCAGAGGTTAACTGTGCTCCTTCTGGTCATCCTACTAACAACACTGCATTGGCTCTCATCCTCTTCCTACAAATCCTGCAGGGATGGAATAAACCAGTGCTACTTATCCAACAATACGAGATACTGGATTACTGTTGGATTATTAGCGTTGTTGGAGTGCTGGCTGTCTTGCTTCTTTTTTTTTTCTGATCAGATGCAAGTATTTATAAAACAGCTTCCTGAGCATGTCTTAAATCTATTTCATAACTAAATTACGTGGAATCGACACTGGAACTCAGCAGATGAATTGTGAACACAAGAATCTTTCAGAATAAATAAAAATAGTCATATTTGCTCAGAAGTTTAGTGCCACAAATCTGGTCCAGTCTATTTCAGCAGTGAGAAAGGCTGTTTTTGTGCATAGGCATCACATTCAATAGGAGGATACATTAGTACTCGCCCTCATGCTTCCAGTTCAAAGAATTACTGTGCCAGAAGTTGTTTCCTGTGTATGAGCCCAGGAAAATCTGATTCTCATTATTATCACTTCCTAGACACAGCGAAGTAAGAGAATGCTGCTTTGCTTCAATCCAGTCTGCACATTGCACTGTACCTGCCAGCCTGGATTTGTGTTTCAAGGAGAGCAAAACATGCTAATAAGTTACTCAGAAAGTTTCAGTGTTGCGACCAGAGAGGGGGATCATGCAGAAGGGTGGGGCCAGAATGTATTAGAAAACTATAAAGGGTCGTCTGAGACAGTCAGACTATGTTACACACATGTTCATTAAACAGCAGCTCGAGCCAGATAAAAGTTACCTTTGAAGGTGGGACCTCAAAATGAAGATGGCAGATTTTGTCATCTGATAAATGGTAAGGTGGTAGCCAAGTCCTTAAAGAGGGAGGTACTCTAGAATTTATCTAGAAACTACTGGTCTATGGAAGCCAATAAATGCTGGGGAAATAAACGAATCATACATTGCATGTCCAATTCTCAAAGCACTAGGAAAGGGCTGTTCTGCTGTCTCCAGTGAATCAATAAATGTGAAGTAAATGATGAATGAATGAATGAATGAATGAAATAAGCATAGACTCATTGGTCAACATATCTAAAAACAGCCAGTTTACTTGGCTTAGTGGCCTGTACATTGCAACCCCTCATCTGACCCCCTAATCATTTCACAAGTTGGACTGACTGAGTGAAAAAGGAGAATAAATCAATCATGTAGCAGGGGAAGCTTGCCTTAGTTTTCATGAGGTCTAATTTACCCAGAAAAGAACTACCACATGCGCGCTTTCTTTTATTTACATACTAAAAGCAGCATTTATTTCAGTGTTTTGTGGGTGACATCTCTCAGACATACTGTCGACATCATAACACATTTTATGGCATTGGAAAAATATGCGAAAAGAAAAAGAAAATGAAACCTCTTTTTCTATGCTTTGCTCAAATATAATTAAAAGTTATCAGAAATCTGTTTCATGGAACTTTCTACTCTGAGAAAATTTGATCTAATGAATGCAATCATTTGCAGAAATTCCGAAGTGCTGTTTGCAAATGCATTTCTCGTTTCAAAGATGTGTTGTATTTGTTACTATGAATAAACTTCGGGGTTCAGTTTCAAGATCTCAGAATGCAACTAAAATATTTAAATCTGAAAGTTTCTATGGATCTCTAGGAGTTTATTCCTCTCAACCTAGTAGCCACAGCCATCAGCTCGTTTTTGTTAAATAGCACCTAAAAAGAGAAACAGGAGTAAAAACGGAAGGACTAGAATGCCAAATAGAAGACATGTGAGTATAGGTGACAGACACAACCACAACAGGGATATTGGATCAGCACAAAGCTTCTTCTAAAGGAGAAAATCAAGACGCGTGGCCAAGCTCGCAGGGCTGCATTCATGAGATCAGAAGCACATACTGCTTGAAAGCACCCCAGGCATGGAGCACCAGCCTTGAGCGTAGTTGGCACACCTGCATCATCCTTTGGAGTGCTGGGTTTGAGTCCCGGCTCCTCACATTCCCTACCCTCCATTCCTGACAATACAGTCTCTGGGAGGCAGTGTTGATAGCTAGGCTAATGAACTGTCGCCAAAACACATCACAGACCTGACTGAGTTCCTAGATCCAAGCTTGAGCCTGTCCCCACCCCAGTTGTTACAGTCAGTTGAGGAGTGAGTCAGTAAAGGCAGATATCTTGTCTATATCTCACTCACATCATCTCTCTTGTCTCAAATTTAAAACTAAAAAATGAGAGGAAGTGTCCGCACAGGGCTTCTGGATTAGCCTGTAGATGATTCAAAATCAGAGCTACAGAACTCTTCCTTAACCGTTTATGAAGTACCACGCCTAAGCTCACGTGCAGTGTTTTAGTGTTGCCTCAAGTCATTTCCTGACATTCAAGCTCCCTGAAAATGGACAGTGGGAGGCACCGTTTCGCAGGATTGTTTGTCCTGTGGATCTAAATCAGCCCTGTTGCAAATTTTAAATACAGAAATTATCTTTAAGTTTTTTTTACATTTTATTAGTATTATTATTATCATTTTATGATACAGTTCCATAGGCTCCTGGCATTTCCCTTATCCCCTCCCCAATTCCCTCCTCCACACGTAGTTCCCCTATATCATTACTAAAATATAGTTCTTCATACACAGTCACTTGTCTATCATTGCGGGCATGGACAATGGCAGAGAGTCCAGCATCCTATTGTCAAGATATAGTGAACAGTTTCATTGTAAGTCCATCTTTGTCTGGAAGTAGAAATGCATACTTCATTGTATCCTCACATCTGGATGTTAGTCTCCATTTCACAGCTACTGTATATCCCCTGAAATGATAAGTCATAATACAAAATCAACAATAGAAAGAAAAATAGAAATTTACAATGCCATGAAGTTAAATGACATGTTACTAGATGTGACAGTCTCCATTACACAGCTACTATACATCCCCTTAAATGAAAGTTTTAAGATGTGGATCATTGTGATTATGTTAATGTAATATGGCATTTAGTCCATTTGTGTTTTTAAATTACATTTATTATTTTCCTTGATACATTTTGTAGGTACAGGATTCCCCCTTGTGCTCTTCTTCCTCCAGAATGCCACCACCCCAATTCCCCTGTATTATTAACAGTATTATAGTCCTTATTAGGTGCTACTAGTTTAACATTCTGTTATTTCGGTGCATCACGAAATTGTATGTATAGACAAAGAAAATTTAGGATCATATTGTAAAAGTATGTTTAATTGTTTCACCAGGAATCCATTTATTCTTTTAAATTGAAATAAAAATATATATAATTAAGTTCACTTAGTCCAGTACTCCTTAATGTTATATAAATGAAGTTCATATGTTTACGTATAAAATATGGCATAATTGAAAAATCGAAAAACATTTCCCCAGAAAAGAAACCCTCAATGCTCTGTTCTTTTCATCCTGCCAACCCAGAAAGTTAATTATCTTCATGATGTCCTTTGCTACCTGTATATTGTAAACACAAGTTTTGCTTTGTTTATCTTTTTCTTTCATTTACTAGAGATGTTTGAAATAATCTTGAGTCACTTTGGTAGCTATTTATCCATGCACTCGATGCCTTTTTTTAGCTATCATTCCAGTCACTTTAGTACTTGTAGCCCTTATCTTCAAATCTGTCAGTCCCATTTTGCATTACAAATCATTTGTAGTTTTATAACTGTCATTCCCAAGGACATCTGGAAAAGATGGATTTATGAAAGGTTGCCAGGCATTCTAAGGAGGCCCAGAATTAGCATGGCTTTGTAAAGGGTCTTACAAATGGAGCAGCCGCCACCACTGGCAATAAGATGTTTTCTCCTCTTGTCAAGCATCTTTATTTAAATATTAAGGGGGTGGTATGACCTTTGGCCTCGGAGATCAGTGTGACAAGGCAATGGTCCAGTCTATTAACTGTCAGTGGAGTGCAATGGCTTGACTCTCTCAAGGCCCCTATTTGTGGACAGTGTTATAATAACCCTTCCATTAGGCAACCCCAAGGCAAATAACCTCAGCTTTAACCAAGTCAGTTTAAAACTCCTTAGAGTAACATTAGGAGACTATCTGGTTTGTGTCAGTTTAAGATCAACCACTCTCTCTGCATAAGGTTCAAGTCTGTAAATTTTAAGTAGTCACAGTTATTTAAGAAATCTTTCATATTTGCCTGCAGGTAAATATTAAACACATAGAATGTGGAAATAACCCCTATCAACTTTCTAGGTTTCTTAATGGTTTTCTTTAGAAATTAACTGAATCCAAATAGATATAAGACATTTTTTTCTAACATGCATATGTATCTGTTGTTGATAAAAATTTCATGGAATTGTTGTAGTGATGTGATATGAGGAATTGGAGATGTGAAATTATCTCCCAATACACATAAATTATCACAAAGGAAAGGGACATACTAATAGTCACTAAGAAATGGTTATTCTAGGAAAGATAGCGTTTAAAAAAGCAAGAAATATTTGATTTTTATGTTTAATCAGCCTGATTTGTCTGTATCTTATGCTATTTTGTGCCAGGTAAATGATCTGGACACACTCAGATAAAATGCTTGCACTTGAATCACAAGTCATAGTTCTTATTCCTAAGTACTTGAAATCATTGGGAGGCTCAGGATATCAGGACAAATTTGACATCAAAAGATATTTTTATTCTGTGATAAATCAAGATCAATATTAAAATGCTTTGAAAAAAGTCAGAGTGGTCAACCTAATATTAAAATATATCACAAAAGATAGTATTAATGCTTTAAATATACGACCGTGAAAAGAACTGCTCTTCTGAGTATGACTTTTGCATTTGGGTACCTGTGAATTTTCTTATGAAAGTACACAAACACGCAACTACACATATACATACATCAACAAATTAATTGGTGACTATAAACTCTTTCTCAAGCACAAATTTCACTGTTTGTTATCTTCATTAAACACTAATGAACAAATTAATTTAAGTTGGAAACTAATTTCCAAACTAATGGAAAACTGAACAATATTTAATGAGTATCCTGCCTTGAAGAGAAATACCGAATAAGACAAGATAAAAGGAAATAAGTATACATATTTTTAAACATTATTTCCACTCATACAGCGAAAATCCCACCAATTTTATAATAAAAAAATTAATTGGGGGAAAAATAAAGTACGTGTTTAGTGCCTATTTATCAATGTCAAAGATATTAAAGTATAAATAATTATTGATTGCATTAAGTTTTGACCCACATCGGGTTAACAGCTATAATGGGAGAGAGAAAGTGAAATGATATCATGTGCTAAAACCTCTGTGCTCATAAACAACACTTAGCTTTTGATTTACAGTGAAATCACAATTTTCCATTTCTGGTTTCCTCTGTCTCTGACATTGCAAGTGAGACCATAGGGCAATGCATGCCCTACAACATAATATAGGATGTAATTTAAAGGTTTCTATTGGTGCTATAAATCACAAATAGTTCTGCTGAGGCAGTTTATGAAGGCAGTAAAACACTAAGACTGGATTATATCATTAGAATTATGTACCACATGCAGGTATTGTTATTTATAATTGGGGATAAAGTATTACACAACATGTGTACAGAGATGTCATTTTTCTTGGTATTTACAAGCTTCTTTTACTCTTTCACAAAAAGACATGATGTTAGATAAAATAAAAAGCAATGGTGGTAGAATATCTGTCAATTTAGAGAAAGGATTTCTATGCCCTGGAAGCAGAACTAGCTAAACACATTCTGACAGATCATCCATAACTGTTAGAACCACAAAAGGCCATCTGAATATTAGCTAGCAGCAACCTTGATAAAGTTGGTTAAGACACAAATTAAAAATAAGTAACACTGCAATGATTATTCCAGTGTGATGCTTGAAAAATGAATTGAAGGGTGTAGAAGACAAATCAACCATTAGCATCCTCTGGAATGATCTGAACTTAAAATTTTCTTTTCTTGTATGCTAAAATGAAAATGATAATTCTTATGGATTGCGCTGTGGTGCCAGCATCCCATACAGGTGCCAGTTTGAGACCCGGATTTCATTTCCAATTCAGCTCCCTGCAAATGGCCTGGGAAAGCAGTTGAGGATCTTGAAGCATTTGAACCCCAGATCTGGAAGGCTCTCCTGGCTACTGGCACTGGATAGGTCCAGCCCCAGGGCTGGGACCATGCAAGGGAGTAACCAGTTCATAGACGATCTCTCCCTCTCCTCTATCCTGTTGTCTGTGTAACTGCCTTTCACATAAAACTAAGTAAATCTTAAAAAAAAAAAAGTGGCAATCCTTCCATTTGAAGAGAGTTCCAGTCCATTGTCTCTTCCACTGCATCCTACTATGACTGTGGTTAAATGATTTTAGTGCATGCATTTTGATAACCAAACAAACAGCCTGGTATAATACTTAACAGTTCTTCCATCTGCTACTTTAACTTTTCTATTAACGAAATAAACATGAAATATCATTTAGGGAAATATCACAAATAATTTCAGAATATTTTAGGAAAGTTTTTGGATGTTTCAGATTCATCTCCCCCACATAAAATCAATTCAGGTTTAATTCTAAAGTCAGTGAAGACTTGAGTACCTCTCGTTTCTCTCCCACAAAAGCCAACCACCACCAAACTTACCCCTAAGTCCCCAAGAATAGGATGAGATGTTCCAAAAGTACTTATCTGGATGATCACTTGTCAGAGCCATTTTTGGCTTGTTGCTGCCATATTTCCCTTTTCTCAGAAACAAATTTATTCTCATTCCACTCCGTCTGAACAAAGATAATAATGAGCTGACAGATTAAATAGGTGCATTTCGCAAAGGCAGTGATTACAATATGACATAGATTATTATAAAAGAAATGACTAGAGATGATTCACCCAAAGATTTAAAAAAGATTATGTTGAACTGTGGTTATGCAACAAGGTGGAGGAATCCACCATGGTGGGAGGGTTTGGGGAGGGGTGGGGAGAATCCAAGTACCTATGAAACTGTGTCACATAATACAATGTAATTAATGAATTAAAAATAATAAATAAACAGAAATACCTTCAAATCATGAAAAAAAAAGATTATGTGCTATGGTAGCTTAAGAACAATGAAGATGGCTTGCAGCTAGAGACTCTACGGAAAGTTCCTTGAAGTCAGTAAAATTTGAATGAAATGACCAAGATTCATCCACATGCAGAGATTAAACAAAAGTGACTTCTTTGGATGAGTTTAGTAAGGACACACAGCAGTAAAGTGGGACATTCAGGGAGCAGGAAGCACTTGCAGAAACTCTATTGATGGGAGAATATTGAGAAATACAGAAGTAAGCATGTAAGAAAATAAACTAAAACTGTACTTTTCAGCCAAAAATAATTGATATTACTTTTGTTACATTTTGTGTTGATTTAAGCGTGATAACTGTATATTATATTTTATATATAACCATATTGTTATATACATTAAGCAAACATGTCAGTCATATACATTTATGATTATACATTATTTACTTAAAATTAAATGAAATAGTGTGGTTGTTATTCCTAGCTATTAAGATTATGGTTAAGAAGCCGGTCCTGTGTGGGCATTGTGGCACAGTGTGTTAAGCTGCTACTGACATTTACACCCTATATTTAAAGTCCTGGAATCCGCTCCTGCCATTGTTTCTGACCCAGCTTCTGCCTAACACACACATGAATGCACACTTGACCCTTGGCCCTGCCCCAGTTAGATGTATGTTCAGAGTAAACCAAGAATGGAAGCTCTCTTTGCCTCTTAGATAAAGTTTATTAAAATAATCAATAAAATGATTAGATGTGGATTTTATGATGGAATACCTTTTATAATAAGGATGGTTAATTAATTAATTTTCCCAGCCTTCCAAGTTTATCCTATCATCTTTATCCTATCCTATTGTATTTTTTCTTGCTTCATCAGCTATAAAAAAATTATGTTCCTCACATTTTGCTACTGTTACTGAGATGAATAAATATTCTTACATGTAAATCTTTGTTTTTGCATTGTTTTCTTAACATGTATTTCTGGAGATTAAAAAATCAATGTCCAAAATGCCAAATTTTAAGCATTTTTGAAGTATATACACAAATTTACATTTATACATTCTCCAAGAAGTGACAAATAATGCCATCTTCTACAACTTTTAATTGATGCAACAATAATACATTTTTATGGAATATGATGTGTGATAGTTTGACACATGCATTCAATATATAATGATCAAACCTGGGTAAATAGCATATTTTTCACCACAAATATTTTCCATTTTGGGGTATTTGGAGCATTAGAAATTCTTATAGCAATTTGAAAACATACAATAGATGACAGTTAATCGCAATCATTTTAACTGTATTTTTGTACCCTATAAACAATATCTTGTCATTGTCCTCACTCTCCCTAATGTCTGGTAGCCAATCTCATTTCTACTTCCATGAGATCAGTTCGTTCAATGTCCGCAACTGAGTGAGGACATGAACTATTGGTCTTTCTGTATCTTGACATAATGCCCTCACTCTCTTCATTCATACAGGTGAATAAGATTTCCCTTTATATGTATTTAGTACATATATGTATATGTGTGTGTATGTATTTTCTTTACCCATTCATCCACTAATGGACACTTCGTTTCAATCCATGTCTTGGCTATTGTAAGCACTGCCACAAAAAGCATGGGAGTGGTGATACTATTTCAACATGCTGATATTGTTGAGCCTTGGTAACATTTTACCACTCCAAATAAACCTAAATCTAAACTCTCAGAGTTGTATCTCAATCTGTTAAAGGCACTAATGTGTCTTTTGGATGAGCAACAGTTTGATTCCCTGTGCTTAAAGGACTACCCTCACCCCTTTTCTCTCACCTCCCCTCTGCATCAGGCACCTCCCAATCTACCCTTGGGTCTCACATGCGCAGCAACTGTTTCAAGTGCCCTGCTATGTGCTTCCATAACGCCCCATTCTGCCAGGATGGTTCTAAGGTTATCTAACTGAACAATTGCAACGACGTTCATCTTTCACATTCCTAACAACAACCTTTGTTCACTGGGAGGTGCTTATTGAAGAAACAAATAATTGATCAAATGAATGGGATGATTCTAGAATAATAGATTTCTCTATATCCATAATTTCTTTTTTTTTCTGGAAGTCATGATTCAGATGCGAACAAAAAAGATTTAAATACACATCACACTGAATAGAAATAATTACAAAGATTAAATGACATATTTTTCAGTAATAGTTACAGCCTTGACTGAGCGCTGCTTCATCATCTGTAGGATTCAACACCCACACACTTCCTGTAGTTATGATCGTCTATCACTTTTTCATTTATCAAGAAGCTATCTAGACATTTTATTAAGTTATGTAGAATATAGCACAAACTGAGGCACCTTTTTTATTATTTTTATTATTGGTACAGAGTGCACATCCATCTAAGACGATCTATACATTAGAAAGTAACATGAACATGAATAACATTACAAAGAAAGAATTTGAATTCCACCTGAGAAGCACAACGAGAAAGAACTAGGGTACTAGATTGCGAAGGAACACCTTACAATAGAATATTGAATTGACTTCTGAGATTCAAGAACCCAGCATCAGAGCAGTGGTGGAGTAACAAAGATTTCACTGATTTGGGGACCTGTGCAGAAAAGGCAATCCATTTACATCCCAAATCTATTTTTCACATTTATCAATGAATAAGTAGATATATAATGCCATGATGAATGTCTCAAGTGACTCCTCCCTGCTCATGGGACTATCTGAATGGATTTTATATGACTACACACTGTTCTAATACCCTCACAATAATTGCAAAGTTCTGATGATCTTAGACACGTACTTATTGCATATAATTGCATGAAAAAGTACTTTTGAAGACATAATCACATGATTCATATGCATTTTCTCTATACATGAATGTCATGTCACATGGCAGTTGCATAAGCAAATAAATTATAATCTTGACTATGGTATTGTTTGCAGCCATTTAATTTTTGCTGAACATGGCTCTTATTTTATTATAATGCTTGACTGATTCACGTGCAATATTTCCAATCCACTTTGCTTGTGAACCTTTTTAAGAAATATTAGCATTTTCAGGAACCAGATGTTTTGACAGAAAGAGAAGCAATATGCAAATTTTAAACCCATGCTAGGAACAATAGCCTTGATGCACTTTTTCTTATTACCCAAATCATATACTTAATCACAATATGATCTACCTTTCAAAATCATCACCATCTAGAGTCTTGCCCTCTTGTCCTGTGATTTCCAAAAAGGAAACCAATAGTTATTTAACATAATGGGCATCCATCCATTACTGTATATTACCACTTCAACATCATACAGCCAAACTCTGATAGTAGTAGTAGTAGTAGTACTAGACATAACAATAATATTAATGCAGCAACTTTTAAAATGGGCTTTAATCATCTTAGTGGTAAATAAAATTGCTGCTTATATCTTACTGCTTTGTACTTGAAAAATCAAAAGTTTTAGTGAGAACATTAAAACCTGTTATGGATTTATGTACCTTTTCCATCTTTTTGACAAATGTAAGTAAGAAATGTGTACTTGTGGGTTTGTGTTTCCAATAGGAGATACTTAAAGATGGCTTCACTGTTTCCCAGGTACATATTACATCCAAATAACTTGTTCTGTGGGTGTCCTTTCTCAAATGGAGAGATCAGAACATTTTTATGAGCTCCCACATGGGACTACATATATAAATACAGCACACTTGCACTACACATGCAATATGTAATTTCTTATGAAATATATTTAGCCACTCATCTTTGTAGTCAATATCTTGTTGAAGAATCATCCCAACTTATTTTTACCTGTATTACCTTGGTTATTCTTTGCACACAAGTATGGTATCGATTTGAACTTTTGGCATTACTATTTCTTCAGTACAAAATATTCAGGTGATCTTACTCTTGTAAGAAGCAAGGAACCTCTAGTGAAACGTGGAACACGATGCTTCTTTGAAAACTCAGGAATTCCCTTCTTTCCATTTTAAAGCAAGTATAATAAGATCATATACATAGTATCAGATATTAGAAAGTCTCAACACAACTGGAATATTAATCTCATTATCGAGGGATAGGTCAGGTCAATACCAATCAGCACCTTTAAGGAGTTTTACATATTAAAATACAGTGGCCTATTAATCCTAGACTACCTAGGGGCCTTTTAGTACAGTAAAAGGTTTTGCTGTTTTGGTATTTTTAAAGCTTGCACTGTTGTCATTATGCTTGTTAGAAAATTTGCATTATTTTGATAAATATTTTGCATAAAACAAAGCTATAATGCCTTGCAGAAGGAGCTGGCAGAAGAACATATGAAGGAATGAGACAGTTTCAACAATAGGGGAAATGTGGAATACTGGACTATTCTTTTCAGCATAAACTGTAGCTAGCAAGCAGTGACTGCTCTGCCTCTTTCTAGTTGATTCATGCACTGTCTGCACTTTCCAATAGAGTATATAGACAAAGGCAAATCAAAAAACATAGTAACACATTGAGTAATGACAGTCTTTCATTTAATATAGTCAAATAAAATATTGTCACATATTAAAAGTATTTCTACAAAGATGTCTGTATGTTTTCTATTTTACTGGTTGAGCATTACAGTTAGTGGCGTATTAGGCCTGTGATTATAGAGTAAATTGGAATTTTCAGGCTCTCTCTATAGAAATACAGCATTTATTATATGTAGAGATGTAAGTTTTTTATATATAGTATATATAGTATGTATATATATGGTATATATAGCATAAATTTTCTACTATACTGAGAACGTTGTTAGCACTTTAACATAAAAATGGTACTCATAATTCAAATAAAAAGAAAGTAAATTGAAAATATGTTATTGCAAAAATTAAAAGGGAAAAGGAAAGAAGTAAGAGAGAGGAGAGAGGAAGGCAAAGACTGTATCCTTACGTTCTTAGAACTGTATCTTTGAAATACAGAAAATCTGTTCCCTTTATGTTAACATTTTTAAAATAAGGCACAAAAATATTCTTCATTTTCTTAGAAAATAAGATACATTACTTTTTATTAGATGTGAAAAATAGCAATAATTACAAATTCTACAGTCTTATTAGATTAACAATATTTTCTTGATCTAACCGATGTTAGATTAAAATTATTGGAATGTTACTTGAGCTATTCATATGTATAAAAAACTATTATAGTCAAAAGTTTTAACTACATTGTTAGTATTAAGATTAAATAGCTGAATTAATTTTCACTTAATATGCCATAAGCAGCTGCAGTGGTATTAGATAATATTTTTGAGCTTACTTTGCTTCCTACCTTACAGAATATGACAGGCAACTTACTGATTATATAGAATTCTTTCAGCAAAATAAGTTCCCTGTCTTTTATATATTCATGGCCCGAACATAACAACCAGATTTTTAAAAACACACAAAAAAGTTTCTGTGGGAAAAAAAATCATATAGAAGAAAGTAGAATTTTTGAAACAGAAAGATACAACATACATACACAATGGAACGGATAATGTTACAAGCACAGAGGTCTCTCATTTTATTTTAAAGCCTACTGAGTCATGTAGACAAAAAAAATGATACCGAAGGTCATTTGAGTATGTAGAAATACACATATAAATCCTTTTATTAAAAAGATAAGTAGCTCCCTTTTATGTATAAAGTTGTACACAACAGTATTTCATCATTACATTGATTAAATCATGAGGAATTAAAAAAATAAAACAACTACTATAATGGATGAAGAACTATACTAGTAATGATATAGGGGAACTCAGTGGGGGGGAATCAGGGAGGGAATAGGGGAAACCCCAGGGCCTATGGAATTGTATCATAAAATGATAATAATAAAAAGAAGTTTAAAAAAAATTACTTTATGTGACTCTCTAACCCAAATTTTCTATGAAACAGAAAAACTTTAAGCACAGGTATTTTTAAGAAGGGCTATATTTTCCCGAGTTTTGAATTGTTTCATGGTTTTCAAGTTAAAAAACATACAAATAATAAAATATTATCAATGAATGATTACAGAGGGTCATGGGGCATATTAGGTCAGCAACATTCCCAATATATTTAGTACTTATTAAGTAAATATATTAAAATCTCAGTATACACAATGCACTATAATTCAAGTTGACAGCTCTTACTTAGTTCTGGGACACTGAAGGAATAGATTGTGTAATTCTAGATAGCACTGAAGCAAGATTGAACCCTTTGCCTGTGTTCCAGAAACCCAGGAGGCTTGTCTGATGCTGACACAGCAAAATGATTCTGGCTCATTAACTGATTCCAGTTTTGATTGGCATCTTAGATATCAGGAGGCCGGTAATTAGCCAGAGATATTGTGAAGACCATTGGAAAACTTGTTTCTATCTCAGATCTATTTAATTATTTAAATCCCACAATATCAGATCAAAGTATTTTGATGTACACGAAAATTCAATGTGACTCAGGCAATCAAAACAAAACATAAACATATACTTTTTGTCTTTTTAGTTGTAAGGTATATTTTGTCCCCTAACATTAAGGTAAGTGAACACAACAACCAAGTAATTATTTCTATTTTTTATAAACAGAAGAACTGTCAAGTATTTTATTTATAGTCACATGAACAGGAGAACGTAGGATAAAAAACAAGATGGACGCTTACTCCTCAAAGTGTCCAGTTTCTCTGAATCTCTATTATTCATGACTATAAAAAATTATTTATTTGAGGAGCAAAGAGACAGAGACACACCGTTCCTTTGGCTGGATCAACCCCCAAATGTCACTAGATATTGTGCTGGACAGGGGACAGATCCACAGACTAGGAACTCAAACAAGAGTGAAACTTCTAACCCATACAAAGAAAACTAAATTCACCATACACCTGTGTGAGCTTTACATAGATTCCCCAGGTGGTATAGGAAACGTTCAAGAAGAAAAGACATCCAGAGAGAAAAACATGAAAAGCTCTCCTTACATTAATTAAGATTGAAAAGGTTGTTTAGAATGTGTCCATGAAAAGGCAGCCAAGACAGTAATAAATAGACGAAAAAATCTAGAATGGAGCATTATCCATTAAAACAAAATAATTTTATCTTATTTTTTTAAAAGTTTTTAATTCAATTAAAGTTTAATTTTTTAAAATGATTTACTTATTTTTATTAGAAAGACAGAATTACAGAGAGAAAAATAGAAAGGTCTTTCATCTGCTGTTTCACTCCCCAAACAGCTGCAATGTCCAGAGCTGAGCAGATCCAAAGCCAGGAGCAGGAGCCAGAAGCTTCTTTCAGGTTGTGCACATTGGTTCTCAGGCCCAAGGATTTAGACCGCCCTCTACTGCTTTCCCAGGCCACAAGCAGGGAGCTGGATGGGAAGTGGAGCAGCCAGGATCTGAACCAGTGATCATATGGAATGCTAGCACTAAAAGCTGAGGGTTAGGCTGTTCAACCACTGCCCTGGCCTCTGACTTTAATTCTTAGAATAAATAAGGATTCATTACTTGTATATCAACAATCCTATGACTTGAGGCTGGCCTGGCTCAGCCATTATAACCATTTGAAGTGTGAACTAGCTAATGGATGATCTCTCTCTCTCTCTCTCTCTCTCTTGCTCTCTCTCTGTAACTTGGACTTTCAAATAAATAAACGTATCTTTAAAAAAATAGAAGTTTTGTTACAGTAGATGTTTTGTAATAAATTTATATGAAAAATCATTTTCTTTCACTACTATTAGAACTCTCATTTTTGCAAAAATTTCCCAGATATTCATCAGTTTTCCTAAAATGAATCTTGATTCTCAAGAAGCTCAAACAATTTTTCTTGGGATTTGCATTGGTTCTACTTAGCAATTTTTTAAAAGATTTATTTATTTTTATTGGAAAGGCAGATAAGGTTTACAGAGAAGCAGACAGAGAGAAAGGTCTCCCATGCACCAATTCATTTCCCAAATGGCCACAATAGCCAGAGCTGAGTCAGTCTGAAGTGAGGAACCAGCAGCTTCTTCTGGATCTCCAAAACTGGGTCCAATGTCCCAAAGCTTTGGTCCATCCTCTACTGCTTTCCTATGTTGTCAACAGGAAGCTGGAGGGGAAGTGGAGGAGCTAGGACACAAGCCAGCATGCATATGGCATCCCGATGCTTGCAAGGTGAGGATTTAGCCACTGAGCCCTTGCACCAGGCCTCACTTTGAAATTGATTTGCATCATTTTGATTTGTTACAGTTATGTGTGTGTAACACTCAATAATCAGGGAAACTGACGCAAAATTTGTATAATACGCAGGAGACATAATTTGTAAAATGGTTTGAAACTGAGTTACTTGGCAAGTTAATAACTTTGTGAATAATTTAATACTTGGCATGCTTTTATGTAATCATAATTAGGAGTTAGAGGTATTCAGACAAATAGTTCGGCTTCCACATCATTATATGCAATAACTACACACTTATCTCCTCATAGAGACATAGCTAAACAGTTGAACAGATAAACATATCTGATACAAGAATTTCTCATGTGGGATCTTAGGAGACATTTGGGATTTTTCATACAATCTTGATGCAGTTCTATATTTTTAGACTGAAGTCCTGTGAGTTTGATGAAATTTTAGGAACCATGCCTTAAAACTGGAGAACCACTATCTAATTTTCAATCTACTTCAGTTAATTAGGGCATAGTGCTAGTTTTCACTCTTCACTCATATCCATTACCTGTTTTACAACTTCCTGGCATCTCATGATCCAACGCAGCAACAAATTTTACGTCACTTGTTATCACATTTTTTGCGTCCAGGATCTAATAGAGGGTAACAAGTGTTAATGTCAATTATGAAGAATAAGTTTTAATGCCAATTAGCATTTAGAAAGTGGAAAGTGATGCTAGGACAATGACATCATTAGTGCAGGTCTCCTCAAAGTAAAGAGAAGTGAGGATGGAAATGTAAAGCAAACAGACACAGGCTCTACGGCCAGTGCTATGGCTGAGTGAGCTAAGCCATTGCCGGCCATGTCAGCGTCCCATATGAGTGTCCATTCAAGTCTCAGCTGCATCACTCCCTACCCAGCTCCCTGCCAGTGCCCTGGAATAACAGCAGAGCATGGACCACGTACTTAGACACCTGCACCCGCATGGGAGATCTGGATGAAGCTCCTGGTCTCCTGTCGCCAACCAGGTTCATCCCTGTTCATTGAGGCCATTTAGGGGGTGAACCAGTGGATAAAAGATTTCTCTCTCTCCCCCCCCCACGTCTTTCCCTCGCTGTAAATCTGCCCCTCAAATAAATACAATGAATCTTTAAAAAAAGAATAAAAGCCTATGATCTGAATGGTGGATTTTCCACTTATCCTAAAATATTTTCCATCTCAAATATTTCATTGTGCAATAGTAAATGAAATTGTCAACTCAAATAATGAAGAGAACTTTGGATAAAGTATATACTAATCTCCTTTTGAAAAATTTTTAACAAAGTATATTGATTTGCTCTCATTCACATCAAACATGTCATATGAACTCACATATCTGGATTTAATAATTACTGTTAGAAACGGATAATTATTTTTCCATGTAAACCAGCATAAATTATTTTAATTTTCTAAAATCTGAGCTAGTGATATAAACAAAACTTGCAATAATCATTCATCAAAAGTATTTAATATTTCCCAAAAATAATCAGCATTAACATTAAACTTAATGATGGTATATTTTACAACTGAGAAATAGCTGAAAGATCTTTCAAAGATTTGACCCAGTTTAATGTTCATGAAAAATTACTTGCCTAAATTAATAATATGTGTTCTAATCTCTAGCCTTCTGCCTTCCAATAAAACACTTCCTCTCTACTCTATCATTTCAATACACATTTTAAGGATTACCCCAACCTGTTCCCAATATTATTTTCTAGAACTGCTCAGCCATAATTTATCAAGCAGTTCAGTTAAATTTAATGAGTGTCCCATCAAAGTACCCCAAACTTATTATCACTTTTGAGACATCATGCCCTTAAATGTTTACCCTTTCACCCAATTAATTTCCCTAAGGGAGGAATTCCATTCTATTATTCCCATCGAACTCATCACTCATTTTTGTTTTTCCTAAATTCCTTATTTACAGCTTACAGTGAGGCTCTCCTTCCACATTTCTTCTATTCTTTGTGGATTCTGTGATACTATTGACCTCCTGGGGGCAAGGCTATGCCTTTATCATCTGTGCTACATGTTTACAGAAACCACAGCTTTGTCTATAGCCACTCCCAGGGCTCCGCCAAGAGCAACATGCCCCTGTAACTGAATTAACACAATTAAAACAACCTTCACACGTAGAATTCTGCGGGCCACATCATGGTAATGTAAATCTTTGTAATAAATGCTAACAATATCACCAGAGAGTGTGCAAAACTCTAGGAAACTGTGGGAATACACAGGTAAAATAGTTTCTATTTTACTAAACATTTTATTAGTTGATATTAGTATTTTCATTTTAGAGCAAAACCGTATCAATAGCTGATTAGCCCATGTCAAATATTGAATGGGTCTATAAATTATAGACATCTGCATAAATGGGAAGCTTTTACATTTTGTTTACTGAAATGGATTATCTGACATGTCTTCTGATTGCTGAAAGATAGAAATAGAAAAAAGAATATATGCTGCCTACAGTGTACACATATGTGGATGTGTGTTGTATGAACAGATAAAATTATATCCCATGTCCTTGAGGAAGATATTTTAAATGCTTTTTGTTTGTTTCCTGCAAAAAGCATACAGAATTGAACTGAATAGCAAAACTAGGTTTTGATTCTGGTAAAGAGCATGTTTTTATACTATTTTTTGTTTTTTATTGTGGAACATTCTCATGTTTGTTATAGAATAGCAGGTGACAGATAACCTGTTTGATAAGTATTTCTTTTATAAGCCTAGAATCTTAAACAATATGCTCATTAGACAATAGGAAGAAGCAATGACCACCACATATGTTGATCGTGATTCACTAAAATTGATATTGTTAAGAGTTGAGTAAGAGAGAAGGAAGTAAAATACGAAGTAAAGAATTGTACAGCTTTAGCTGGTATAGTATTTATAGTCTTCAAATACTTAGTTTTAACAGTTCATCACCAAGTCGTTGCCCATAAAACATCAATAGAGGGCTATTCCTTAGCTGCACCTCCTGCCTAGTCACCATGACTTTCTTGTGAATTCTTCTTTTACTCCTCATCAGTCCAGTTTTCATGAACATTATAATAATTTCAGAAAAACAAAGCCGAGGCAATACAAGACACACAGCGTGAGACTGCACAGCACCAGCATAGATTGCTTCCATTGACGGACTGGTCCCACTTATTTCTTATAACTCGTCACCATCTTCCGAGCTGAAGCTGCTTCTCCTGCTGCTCTCTTTGGAAACTGTAGGAGAAGTGACAGCGAGCAGAGGATCTACCCCAAGCGGAGATAATTTGGCATCCAGTAATGCATCGTCTAGTCTCTGTTCCTCCTTCAAAGCAGCACTAAATGATAAGTCTGTGAAGTGTGACAAAGGATCAGAGAAGGCCATCGCTTGGTCAGAAAGCTCAGAACTCAGCTCTTGGGCTGAAGTCAGTTGATGGCAGTAGTCTACTGAATACTGCTCAGGATGGGTCTGCTGTTTGGTGATGGCAGCACCTGGATCCACCATGCCAAGCGAAGCCAGGGCTGGCAGACCATGAGCACGAGCCTGTATCTCTAGTTCCTGCAATGTCAAACAAGAATCATGAAATAACATCTTAGAGAAGGGACTCAACTTTATAGAATAAACCAGAACTTGAACCAAAATAGGAAGCATTCAAATGAAGAGTAAGATAAATGATAAAAATTCTGCAAATGATAAAATCTAGCGCATTTGATTGCCTAAAAAATATATCAGAGAAAATTACTCCATTTTTTTTTTTGATTCTCCTCTCAGCGTTCTGTAAAGAAATTCATGGCATATGCTGGACCCATAGTGTCTGACAGCACAATGCAGCTATTTGGAGATCATGGAAAATCTTCCATTCATTCTTCCTGATTAATTTCACACCATATCTTACATCCATTTCACTGGAGCAGAATAAATATTTTACCTAGCTATAAGCATTCTCACATTTAAAAATGAGTTATGGAAATTCATATAGTGGTGTTTGTGCCACATGAATAGTTGAGGAGAGATTTAATATAAACTGATACAATATTCCTGAGACAATAAAATCCAAAGTAGTCTTACTAATAATGTTACTAAGTAAAAGGGAGAGGAGAGAATTTAGTCTTCATTATTATCTAGAGAAGCAAATGTTCCACATAGTATTATTTTTTCCTGTGCTAACCTTGTGTGTATGAAATGAGTTTTACTTCTGCATTGTGCAATTGTTATTCATTTTATGTGCATGCATATTTTTGTAAGGATCTTGATCTTAGATTCCTAATCAAAATCTAATTGAAAAAAACAATTCATGAACTTCTAAAACAGCAATGAAATTATCCTTCAGCAGGAAAAATAATTGCTAACAGCAACAACAAAAATGAATGAGACCAATGAATAAAACCGATGACATGCAAGTCATGGGTAAGCCACATGGTTCAGGGCAACGTTCTTATGAAAACCTGTATCCGGAGCAGAAGTCGCCGGTTGGCCTGTTCTAACTTCTGCTGCCTGCGCTCTAACTCGCGGGCCCTCTGCTGTTCTTTCTGTAGCCACTTGATGTACTCCACTGATGCCTTCAGAATGGTGCCTTTGTTCCAACGCATATCACTGTAGAACGGAGAGATAACCTTTTCACAATTGTGCATGTCAGCAGAATTCCTAAGAACTTACAAAATCTTTTACATTAATATGAAATAATGATTTACATGACTATTATTCACTCTTAGATATTATTGCTTCTGAATAGAAATTTTAATAGAATAGTTAAGAAGCCCTTATATAGTAAAATTAATCCCAGAATGAAAATAAGTGTCAAAAGAAAGTAATAAAGTGACTTTTTGTGGGAGAGCTAAATGCAATATCATGATTCTACCATTACAGTTTTTATATTTTTAGTGAA
The DNA here is from genome assembly GCF_030435755.1 of Ochotona princeps. Taxonomy (NCBI): domain Eukaryota; kingdom Metazoa; phylum Chordata; class Mammalia; order Lagomorpha; family Ochotonidae; genus Ochotona; species Ochotona princeps. The sequence continues at coordinate 11,183,949 of NC_080856.1, read as the reverse complement.
AATTGCTTTTATTATTAACTTCAAGATTAAAATCTATGTGCAGTATTTCTGCATTAATGAACTAGGAAATGTACATTATGGAGGACTTAAGACTGAAATTTTTAAGATCATTTCAAATGTACCAATCTCTTAACATTCTTTCTAATAAGGTTGCTTTTAGGTTTCTAAGCAAAACCAATAAAGTCTTTTTTAGATGGGGATCCTGAAGGATTGTGAAACAAATCACGGCTTGGCAACAATACTTTCTGTAACACAGCAAACGTTCTAAAACCATGTGCTAACTTATTTTTCTGCACAACCATCTTATATTCTTTGTTGTTTTTTTTTAAAGCTGAATACAGATACCTACTTTTAATTGCATTTAAGGTAAGTGAGTAAAACTAAGCATCGCTGGATAACTTTTTAGGAAAAACAACTCTAGTAAAATATCTTCATGTCAGGAGAAATTCTAAATAGGAACTGAATGCACAAGCTGCTGCTTTAATGCCTGAAAACATATATCAAGTAATGTGATGGTCTATGGGAATTGAAACTATGTGTGGCAAATGAGGGCATATCATCTGTGAGACATGATTCAGAAGTGCTGGAAAATCTCGACGCATTGTCAATTTAGAGTCATGAAGTGTGTACAATATCACATAAGGGAACCTGTTTATGTGTGAAGTGTATCGTATGTGCTTTTCATTTGTGTGACCTGTGTGAGCACACTGAATGTTGTAGGTGTTTACTGAGGACCAAAAGTGCGAAACTACGGCTCTTGCAAGATCTGGCCTGAATGTATCCCACTGGAAGTTTTCCTTAGTGATAATGCCATGAACAGGAGCAATGTTTTCCTGATCCCAAAGAGTGTTTTTAATTTTTAACTAACAAAAACTAATAACATATATTGACTCTAGAAACAAAATAACCATGAAATTACAAAATAATTATATTCAAAATTTTATCAAAAATATAGCTATAACATACTTAGGACTAAATTCAACTAAAAATGAAAGATTTGTACACAAAATACTATAAAATAGAAAATTATGTGACAACCTTTGTGTAATAAAAATGTGTTTAAAGTTTTAAAAAGTTTAATAAAAAATTAAAGGCATATAGATAGGTTTTTAGATTGTCTTTCTGTGGAAAATGTCATTGGCATCTTGAGAGAGATTGTAATTATCTTTACATCCTATTTGAACATAAAGATATTATTAAATAACATTTTATCAGTCCATAAACATAAACGATATTTTCAATAAAATTTGTTTTAAAAAATTCCACCAGCGCATGAAAATGCTTGTTAGAATATAATCATTCTTACACTGAAATGCATCCAACCACAGTCAGCACTTGTTTCACACTCGAAAATCCTTGAGCAGGACTGACTTTTGGCCTAGAAGTGAAGTTGCCGACTGAGATAACTTTATCACAGCCTCTCCGTGTTCCTGACTGGGCCTCCTTTGGTCTCCAGCTTTCTGCTAATAAAGATTAGGAGGTAGGGATGGAGCAGGCACTGAGGACTCGAGTAGTGGGGGTCCTGACACTTCATGGAACACCCAGATTAAGCTGTTGGTTCCTGCTATTGCTAATACAAGCATTTGGAGCGTGAAGCAGTAGGTGCCAATTCTCTCTCTCTCTCTCTCTCTCTCTCTCTCTCTCTCTCTCCTCAAATAATTTTGTAAAATCACAGAAAAAAGAAAAAAACATCCACGCAGTTTTCTAAGGCCATATGCTCTTGTAGCATTGATCTGATAGTTTTTCTGATGGTGGAGAGAGTTTGAAAAGACAATAATTTTGTAACAAACCAAGTGTCTGCAACAGAAAGGTAATGGTCTTCTGAAATAAAACTCTAAGTGCTGGCAAAAGTATTATGGATCCTCAACTTTGTCTCATTTCTTCACTTGGAAATGAAACTTGAAGGGCCATAACAAGATAATTTTGATGTTTAATGTGCTGTTTATTTAGATTTAAAATAAACCTTCACAATGTTGACAAGAGAATGCATGATGAGCTTTCTTTCAATTTGTACCAGATGTTATTCATGCTAATTTTTAAAGTTATAATTGTTAGTTATTTTAGTACAAGAGATTTAAAAATTTTCTTATTTATGGAAGAAATTTTGTCTCTCTCCCATGATCATTTTGTGTAGCTCAGAACTCAAAGTACCGTATGGCATTCTATAAACAATGAACATAAATAAAGGCAATGATAAAGAATGAATGCTGATACTGGCTTTTAATTTTCTGCAAAATACTTTTCTTGAAGAGCTTTAGACATTTCGGAAGTTCAAACCTGGAATGAGTTGGAGACCAAAGCAGATAACACAAATGTGTAAAATAGAAGTGTTGAAAGGCAAAAGCAGGGGCAACATGCTGGCTGGCATTAATATAGGAGTGTCCAACACCTGGATTCTCCAGTTTTTTTTAATTATAAAAAAAATAAAGTCAGAAAACACCATGACATGTCTGAGTTTTGGGGCTTGAACCAAAACTTTGCGCCTCCTGATTTAGCAAGCTTATTGGATGTTACCGCTTCTGTTGCAGTTCTTACTCAAAAACAGAAAGAAGGTCTCGTTGAAGAAGGGGTAAAGAAAGATTCATTTAGTAACAACAAAAAAGAAGCCCTCTGTGGCTTTTCCTCAAAAGTTTATAAAGTTAAAAGACATTTTTACATAATATTCACTTGCCCTGGAGTTTTTGGGTATGTGTGTGTATAGTAAATTTAAGCAGTGGCAAAACAAAAGTAATTTAGCAGTGCCTTTGGAATAATTCATGCTGTGATTTTTAAACCTTCAATTTAGTGTTATTTCTATAAACATACATCAGAAAACATTCATGGACGGGGCTTCCAAGCTTGCTAATGAGACCTGTTACATACACAATAGAAACTCCTCACATTTTGTGATTGCTGGTTAGCTCTATTTAGTTTTGCAGGGTTTGTTTAAGTTATTATTGTTATTTTAAAGAGCTAGTCAAAGGAATGTCACTCTTGGTTATTTTCTTCATGTGAGTTTTCAACCTATCACTCTCAAACTGCAGCTTTTCACTGTATCATTTTACTACCTTGCTCCACTCACCCTTTTGAACTGCAAAAGAATATAAATTTCGGAATCAATGTTTGACACATCAAAATGGCAATTTCATAGAACTCAGTGTCGTCAGGTATTAGTTTTGGTTGCTTAAGTCAACCCCAAATTTAAACAGGAGCTGGAAAACTCCTGAGGACTAATCGCTCCTTCCATCCTGCTATTTGCCCAGGATCATGGGTGTTGAAGGAACGAGCTCCTGATCTCATCCAATCCGATGCTCCCTTGTGCAAATTTGGGCCTTCCTTGGCTTTCCAAATGCATCTGCCAAGTGAAGTAGTCTTGATGTTGTGACTCAATGCACTCTGCTCATAAAACAGCAACAAAACTTCACGAGCTATTCTTCCACGCAGTAAGTAACTCTCTGAAATTATTGGTGCTCTTTTTTTTTCTTTAAAATACAGAATCTGTCCCACTAGATTGATTCCATAATCCAATAATAGCTATGGAACTTAATTCAAATAATTCCATATTGGATAATGTGTGTTCCAGCATTTTTAAATTATTTAAAGATTTATCTATTTTGGAGCTGGGCCTGATGCAGTAGCCTAGCAGCTAAAGTCCTTACCTTGCATGCAGCAGAATCCCATATGGACATCGGTTCGTGTCCCAGTGTTCCCGCTTCCCATCCAGCTCCCTGCTTGTCCTCAACTGCTTTCTCAGCCGAGGACTGCCCAAAGCCTTGGAACCCTGCATCCAAGCAGGAGAGCCAGAAAAGGCTCCAGGCTCCTGGCTTCAGATCGGCTTGGCTCCAGTCATTGAGGCCACTTGGGGTGTGAATCATTGGATGGAAGATCTTCCTCTCTGTGTCTCCTCCTCTCTGTATATCTGATTTTCATGTAAAAATAAATCAATCTTTTTTTAAGATTGATTTTTTTTACTTGAAAGAGGAGAGAGATCTTCCATCAACTGGTTTACTTCTGGAATGACTGTAAGGGCAAGCCTGGGCCAATGTGAAGCCAGAACCCAGCAGCTTCATCCAAGTCCCCCACATGAGTGCAGGACCCCAAAGCACTGCCATCCTCTGCCACTTTCCAAGGCTATCAAGTAGCTGGATTAGAAATGAAACACCTGGGACTCATATGGGGGATGCCAGCAGCAGCCACAGGCAGAGAGCTAGCACAGTGCCCCCAAAGCACTGGTCCATCCTCCACCGCTTTCCCAGACCACCAGCGGGGAGCTGGATCAGAAGGGGAACAGTAGGGACTCGAACCAACACCCATGTAGGACACCAGTACTGCAGGCAGAGGATTAGCACGCTACACCTGCACTACAACCTCCGTATTTTAACATTTGCCACATTCCCTTCATAAGTAGACAATACATACATACACATACACCTCTTCTTGAAAACAGTGATATTAATAGGCTTGTCAGTTGCTTTCCAAAGCTTGGCAGAGCCCCTAGCACCTGCTGGTGTTACCTGAAGCCAATACCCTCTTAACCTCTGTGCTTAGGCTTTCATGAAAATAAAATCAAATCAGTTTCATGGGAATACTTTGCAAATGTCATGCTATGTTTTTACAGAAGCTTTGTTTAATGTTCCTTATAACAGGATGTGGCGAACTTTTTTCTGTAAAGGGCCAAATTATCAATATTTCAATCCTGGGTCATCTAGCCTCTTCATTGGGCCTTAACTCTCGTACTACAGCAGGGAAACAGAGGTGGATGGTGTGTAAATGAATGTGCATGTGGGCACCCAGCGAAAGGCTTTCACGGAAACGCCCCAAGCTGAACATTGTGTGCCCCTTGCCCAGAATATGGACAATTCACTTAGGTGATATTAATATTACAAATTGAGGGTATGATTTAGCAAAGCAGTATTTATAACTGTCTACCAATGATATGATATGCATACAACTTATAACTTACTTCGATAAGCAAGATAAATGTGATACTTGTCTTCCTGAAAAAATCCAACTAAAGTCATTTGCATACATGCAATCTCCACCTAAACAATTAGCTTGAGGTTTGTTTAACCCAAACTGGACCTTCTTATGACTTTTTGTTTCCAGGTTTATTGCTTGTTAATTCCACTATTGTCCTAGCATCCTTACAATGTTTCTTCACTCACTCCTCTGCTCTACCCTGCCACCTTGGGCTGCTCTAGGTACCTTCACCTGCATGAGTGCTACGTTTCTTTTTGCTATAATACTTGAACTGACAAGTGAATTAAAAATTTCAAACTAGGAAAAAAGTATTTGCAAGTCAAGGGCCGAGTGTGTGCTGGGCAGAGCCAGGCTGGACTGCAGCACCCATTGGTTCCAGTGGAAATCAGGACTGAAAACAGAACCAACCCAGCAATTGAAAACACCAGCTGATCGTGGTGACGGACTGTGCCGGGCCCTGTGCTTGCTAGAGCATACAAGAATCTGGTCTGGGAATACCTCAAAGTTTCTTTGGAGATCTCCCCAATCGAACTGCTGGATTCAGAACCCTAGCCAAGAAAAGACAGAGGACAGAGCAAGTCAATCAACCACCTCAGCTATATGTTGGCAGCGAAATACTGGGCAAATGAAGACTCTATGATGGACTGTGTCAATCAGTGGACGACCTCATCGAGTGAAACTGGCAGCGATTCATAACTGGAGAACTATTAAAACCATTTGAGCAAGGATCTCAGAGCATGCCCCACATCCGGGACTTGGGGTGGGTGGGAAACTGGGTGGGGCTTCTCCGTCAATATCCCCCTTTACCTCAGATACATGATGGAAACAATATGGATATAATACTATTACCCACTTCCTTATACCCCCTGAACCTTTTTTTTTTTTTACTGTAATTAACTATGTAAAGATTGTCAACAAAAATACAATAAAAAAATACATAAAAAAAAAGTATTTGCAAGTCTCACACACATCATCATTTCTACATAATGGATAGCTTCCAGAATTAGGAGATCAGTTCAAATCATTATGCTACAGAGTATGCTTTTGTATGTGTGTAGAAACAGCCAATACTATAAATTGATTGATTAACTATTTTTGTAATTTACAACCCCAAACAATGTGTGATTCTGTGTGCACATCACATACTCATGAACACACACAAAGCCAGGCTGGCATCAAACAGTTCTTACAGTTTCATTTTCTTAACTGGAGTGTAAAAAACTTGTACAGAATTTGGGAATCTGTGAAACTTTGTTTTCATTTACACCCAAGTCTTAAATCAGAAGATTTGCACCAACAATAAATTGAGTGCATCTGCCAGTATTATAAATAGTATTTGTCACTATCACTAAATCTACAGTGTTATCATTCCAGAAGACCACTATGAACTTAAGACAAATAATTCACTTGTTCCTATAGCACAAATGGAAAATTCCCAGGAACAGTTTTGATGCAACCTGATGATTAACCTGCAACAGCTATTTTAAACTGAGACCAGCAACAGCTTTAACTTTGCCATAAACTACTTAGTTTGCCAGTCATTGGTTCTCTTCCCTCCCACCTGATTTTAGGATACAGAAAGCATAACATTATTATAGAAATGATTATTGAACTCACGGATCATTAGATTTCGGGATAAGAGTGCCAAGCTCCTTGATTCTGTAATTAATATTATACCTTCTTCTTCTTTCAACTAGTAAAGAAGAAATATTATTGATTAATCTCATTAAAATACAGTTTTGCTTTTGGTCAGCAGTATACTTTTTATGAGGTGAGCAAAAAATTCAACTTAGTCAAAGATGGTACTTCTCTTCTATAAAATAAAAATTTCATAAACTAAGGCATTTTTATTATTTATATGAAATAATTAAAAAGGTCCATACAGCTTAAAATTTTTCCATGAACATGCAATATTTGAACCCACATGATAGTTCAGTACATGCACACACCGAAACACACACACACACACACACACACAATTTATACTGAAGTAATTAATATTTCCATTTTTTAATTCTTACTTTATACTTGCAGACTTTGAACTTCTCAAATCTGATTATTCACAAAATCCACACTGGGTTGTTGTGAGTTGCAGTGACCGCACTGTGCCACTTCTCTCTGTGATTGGGTATCCATTATCCAACCTCACTTTGTACCTCTACGCTACTCCTAGTCTCTGCTTAACACCATTCTGCATCCAAGCAGAGCTGTCTGAGCTCCGTGTGTGAGGGATCACATGGCTCTTGTCTCTCGGTGTTTGATTTATCTCACTTCACACAGTATCATATACCTTTGTACCTGTTGCTGCAAATGACAGGATCTCATGCATTTTATGACTGGATCAAACATTGTGTAATATACTGCATGTTTACTCATTCATCTGCTGCTGTTGATTTCATATCTTACCTATTATTATGAGGATTCTTACATTCAAATCTGGATTTTTTTAATCTTTAAGAAGGACAGAATATACTTAACTACTTTTTTCTAGCTTAATTTATAACTTTCACGTGAAAAAGAAGTTCCGCTCCTTTGTACCTTTCTTATAATCCTTAAAGATTTAAGACTTGTCATGCACTTGATATTTTTATATTTATTGGGCCTGATGCAGTATCCTAGCAGCTAAAGTCCACACCTTGCACACACCAGGATCCCATATGCGTGTCAGTTTGTGTTCCAGCAGTCCCACTTCCCATCCAGCTCCCTGACTCTAGCCTGGGTAAGCAGTCAAGGACTGCCCAAAGCCTTATAACCCTGCACCCATGTAGGAGACCCAGACGAGGCTCCTTGCTTCTGGCTTCAGATCGGCTCAGCTCCAGCCATTGTGTCCTTTCGGGAATAAATCAATGGACAGAAGACTTTCCTCTCTGTCTCTCCTCATCTCTGTATATCTGATGTTCCAATAAAAAATAAAAATAAATATTTAGAAATATATTTTATATTTGTTATTACTAATTTCCTAAGTGCTAATTTCTTTAGTAAGATTGATAAACTGTTAAATCACACAGTTTTAACAATACATACAATGATTTAGCAAATAACTCCAGATAAGTAAGCTCTTGGACATAGCCACACGTACTCCACATTGACTGAATTCTTGCTTAAGATGCAGCCATGAGGGAGGGTAGTTACATAGTCAGTGACTCTTAACGAGTTTATAAAAGAGAAGCTCATAACGCTGGTGTACACATTCTTTCTGTCAATCATTAACTCTGCAAATTCATGTTCCAGTTGCCATTCTCTGCCATAGGGACTGTGGGAATCACATCCTTTCCCTAAGGAGAGTTACAACCACAGGTGAGCTCCATCCTTGCACTGGTTCCTACAATAACCTCTCAACATCCTGCAATGGAGGCAGCTGTGCTGGGGACAAACGCAGCCTTCACAGGCACTTGTGCATCCAATAACAGCTCACTGAGTGTATGGAAAAGACGCTAGTTTACAGCTTGAAACTACTCATCTGGTTTTATTCTTTTCTCTGTCATTTTCTCTTAAAGTTTCCTACCTACACACTCAAGCTCATTTGAGAGAGTTGAACACTTCTGTCATAACCAAGCTTTCTAAAACTCGATCTTGCTACTCAACTACTACTCTGACCTACATTTCTCCAGCTCCTTGATGCTTTATCATCGAGTCACATTGCCCCTTTGGGAGGAAGGCGTGAGAGCCTTTTCTTTCCAGAGGTGGAATCTGACACTACTGCAGAAGTAGTGCCTTTCAGATAACTCACCATTAGGAGGGAAGGTGCAGGTAGAGGTAAAACATAGGATGATGTAAATGTCCCCTAATTTCTAAGGGCACTTTTATTTCTGTAACTGTTTGAATCAGAATTCAGCACACATTTCGTGTGAAACCTCACATACTCACCTTCATCATCCTCAGCTCCTCTGAGCGTGTACAATCAAGGGGAGGATTTGGTGTGGTGCATTTTGTGAGGATATGTGGGTAAGTTTTCGGGAGTTCACACCCAAATTAACTAATTGTGAAAATGTACTATTAAGTTTGGTCATCTGACCTCCAAACATTTCTGTTTGGATAATAAAAGAACATGCATTTGTAAATGTGTGTTTCCTCTTGTGATTAATTTTACTTGAAAAAGGGCAAAGTTTACTCACTGAGGTTATGGTTGTCCTTTTTTTGTCTCTCTTTTGCCAGTGCTTTACTGTCAGTCTCTGCTGAAAAGAAAAATAATGGAAACAGCATTTAGTACTTCCTTAAAACCCTTCCAAGGCAACCTAATTCAGAAACACCAGGTTAATATGCAATGCAGTATGCATCTCTACTTTTAAATCAAAGATGGACTCCCAATGAAACTATTAAAAATATCTTGATAGTAGGATGTTGACCTCTCTGCCATTGTCCATACCTACAACGTTAGGATATATGTAAATAGCAGGATGATGAACTTAGGACTATTTTTTGAAGGACTATACTATTGCAATAACACAGCGATAATCAGTGGAAGGAAAGGATTTGGGGATGTGAAGGGAAATCCCAAAACCTATGGATGTGCATCATAAAATTAATTAATAAAAAGAAGCCATTAAAAATGCAATATTGGTTACCACAAAATTATACAGTGATACATTTAATGAAAATATTTAGAAATGCAAAAGAGATAATGTCTAGTTAAAAAAAAAAAGCACTAGCAAAGTCTTTAGTCTGTAAGGCAACATTCCATGCCTCCTTCTACTAGCTATGTGATGCACTTATTGCATTTCAGATCCTTCACCTATAAAATGAACATGACATCCTACCTGCCTGGTGATCACTGGACAATTAAAAGAGGTACAACACATAGAAAGTATCATGCTGACTCAGACTGGTCAGATTCTCTATGTGCTCTGGGGAAGTGTTTGCAGTCAAGAGCTATCAACATGGCCCACAATGAATCTCAGCTGGTGTTCACACCCTTAGCGCATCCTTCCCACAAGGAATAGGGATGACCTGTGAAACCAACCGAATGTTATGGAAATCATCAGCAGGGTTTACAAAGCTGTACCAAAGAAAACACTTTCAGTTTCCACTTTGGTGACCCTTGGATCTCCAGTTGGCATGTCATGAAGACACTGATGCAACCCAAGAGGTTCAGAACAGTCAGGACTATTTGCAAACCAGCAGCATAACTCACACAATCAACAAGTGAACCAGCAGGAGTGCATTCTCCGGCCTCAGTCAAGGGTTAGATGTCCTCATTGCACCTTATAGGAGACTGATCCAGAATCAATTTGCTGGATCCCCAATGCTCAGTACAACAGACCATAAATGTGTGTTATTTCAAGCTACTCAGTTTTGTGGATAATTTGTTATTGAATAATAGATCATTGATATAGTGGTCTTCTATTACAGTTTTAGTTATTTATTCAAATATGTTGTTAAATAGATTCTTTCTTTTAAGTTTAAATAATTTGAACGCAAACACTTTTTGAGTTTCCTTGATTAAGCTCTGTGAGTAGCCACATTACGCTCATTTTGAATGTTACTATACTGTATAAAATTAGTGAAGATTAGATTTCATACTCCACATGGAAGACTTGATACAGAAACTACAGTTCATTTTACTTTCTTATAAAAGAACCAACAGGATCTGTCAATCAGGAAATCCTTGTATTGATTCACATCTGTCTTTCATCAAGAGTCTAATCTTGGGAAACTAACCCATCTGATCCCCAATTTATCCTTCTCCATGTTCCTGTGATAACATTTGTCAACTTTACATGAATTGGTGAAAACTGAGATTCTTTCCCAACTAAGGAAGCTGAACACAGGTGTTTCATGAATATCTAAAGCAAGCTGTAATGAGACAGTATAATTGGTTTTATACAAATTGATATGGAGACTGATTTTCAGAATTTGTTACATCATTCTGCAACAATATTATCCATATTATAGTGCAGAGTTCAGTTCACACTTACAGCACCTGAATTCAACTTCCTACCAATGGGAATCTTGGGAGACAGTGCTGATGAACAGAGGAGTTGGTTCATGCCATCCAAGTGGGATACCTGTACTGCATTCCCACTTCCCAAGTCTGACCCTGATTCAGTCCAAATCAAGTGGAAAACTGGGCAACAAATTAGCAGATAGAGTTATCTCCTCTATCTCTTTCTTTATCTCTCAAGTAAATAAAATTGATGATGGGTTTGCTCTTTAAATGTCTCCCTTTTCCACTATTTTCATAGCATTTTTAAAAATTTCACTTAACCTGATAACATATGTCCTTCATGTCTTGAGTACAGTTCATAAAAATAAAAAGCATAAAACCATAAAGCAACATTACCTGTAACCTCCCTTTTCATTGGTAGACCATTTGGACAGGAAGCACTTGTAAGCCCCATATTAACTGGTGAAGTTGCCTGCTCACCACAGTACACATCCAAAATATTTCCAGATAACTTTAGGGGGAAAAAGAACAAACAGTCAAATAAACCTTTTTTGTGCACGCTGACATATTTAGTAGGCTGTTTTAAATTTTCCGTTTAAGATTTGTCACTTTGCTAACAATTTGTGTCATATCACATTTTAATTTTAAGCAAGAGATAAGCATGGATAGACTACTCACTAATGCATTCTTAAATGCTTGTAGAGAAGATATGTTAGGGGGAGGCGAAGTCATTTGTATTTAAGAAAAAGAAGCCAGTTCAGGCATGAATAAAAATTCTGATTAATATTTGCAAAGTTATAAAAATTTGAGGCAGTCTAAGAAACGTTTTTAAATAAATACAATTAGAAACATCTCATTGGACAGAAATCAATACTTATCTCAGTAAAACCGAAAAGTTCATTGCATAGCACAAATTAGGTATAATGGTCGAACATTTTGGGAACCTTCTTAATGCCATTAGTACTACCGTCAACTCTCTGTCGAGAGCTTTATACACTGTTAATTAAATGAGAAACTCTCTACTTTCTGGAAGGCATACTTTTTCTCACTATACACTTAATGTTCTAGATTATTATAAATATCCCAGCTGGTAGCCAAAAGTAGTCTAAAGCTACTTTTGCCTCTGGTGAACCAGTAACATCCAATTACAATACCATTGTAACACTTAAAGTGTTTCTTGGGAATAATTTTTCCAGAAAAGCTAAGTTCCCTTATACAATTATACAATTCAAAATTGCAACTATTCATCATTCAAAATATGCTTATTGATTTGATCTCCCAAGAATATTAAATTTAAATATAATATTCATTTTTCAAAGTTAATATTCGTTATTTTAGAACAAGCTGCATTGGCAATGCAGAGCTTAAACTTTTAAAAAATTTCCCTTCCAAGTATTTTTATTCCATTTCTGGCAAGTTAACCAAGAGTAGAATAAGAAGCAACTTCTTTCTTTCCTCAAGGATAAGGAACAATACATGTAATCAAACCAACGCATAACAAGATTATTATGGAAAATGTAACTCCACTTTCCCACTTTTTGCAAGGCTTCAATTCAACCTGAAAGAACTGTTTTAACTCTTGGGAAAGTATTCTGGAAGTATTTATACACAAAGAATATATTAGGACTAAAACCCATTATTGAGATAATGTGCTGAATGCTATAGATTTCTAAGGAAAAAGTTCTGGAAACATAATTGAAGTCCCCTAAAGTACAAGTTTATGCACATGCAAACAAGACATTCTAGACTACAGTGCTACCCTGTTGTACTTTTTTTCAGACTTTTCCATCATTAGTTCCAATAGGATGCCTCATGTTGATTTTATATAAATTCAGTGTTTTAAAATTTATTTTTACTTCATTAACCTTTATGGAAGGGAACTACTTATGCTAGTGTTTATCCCTCATCAATTTCTTTATCTGCAAAGTAGGGCAAAGATGATACAGCAAAAAGAATACTGTATTCCAGTATAAAATAAATGCTACTTAAAAAGTTTCAAAAGGCAGATTTTTCCCTAACATGCAAATCATTCAGTTATATTTGTAAAAGTACAGAATTTCTGATATCTTTTTGAAAAGCTTATTGGTTATGACCTGAGACACCATCAGCCAGAATTTCCATAGCGCCTTTGAGAAATAAGACACGTGGCACAGAAAGACCTGGAGCAACAGAAAAGGGACCAAGGGAAAGGCACCTCTCCTGTGAAGGGCTTTAATTCAAGCTTTCAAGGCAGAAGTGGCAAATTGCAGAAATGTTCAAGAAAATGAGACATGTTACTTATATAGACTGTAAAACAAAGCGAGAGATTCCTAACTATTATACTTTATTGAGTCTATGCCACTTGGCTAGATAGTACCCAATGCATTATTCTTTAGGAATCTAGCTGGAATTCTGATAATGAAGCTAATCCTACTTAACTATAACTATATTACATCTTCTCCTGACCTTGGTTACTGTCTAATTTATGCCCTAAAGCACAGTGATTAATATCCTATTTAATTTTATGCTGTAGGTACTATTCTATTTCATGTAAATGGCTAATCATTTTTTGAAAACCATTAGACAATTGGGTTTCGATTTGAAAGAATGTAATACATTTCATGTACTCTAAAGTGCCTTTCTCCCTTAAAAGATGTATGAGTATAATGTTGGTGAAAATTTAAAGATTACATACGCATTTGAAAGAGCTTTGAAGGCAAATTTGTATCTACTTTTGTCTACTTTTGACTACCATTAGCAGGTATGTTACTTAGGAAATAATGTCTAAGTCTAAATTTCTAGGATGGTAGATTATTGGATAAATAGATATTTTATCAACAAATATTTATTCTGGCTAAAGAATCACACTGCTTTCTAGTAAAGCAAAACCTTTGCCATGACCCTGGATGAACAGCTAATATCTTATTCATTACAATCATCAAGAAGTGTGAGTTAAAATATTTTACCAGAATATTATTCAACAAATTAAAGCATACGTTCCTATGAGATAATACTTTCTCCTAATAGAAAAAAGTGAAGTGTTCTGAGAAGTTGCTTTGAAGTGACATGTAATTGAGAGTGGCTTTCCAGGATCTGAAGCTGCTCTGGACCTCATCTCCCCAGGACTGAGATCACAGGGCTGGCAGGGACAGGATGTGATGTGGGAGGTTCCCATGTTTATGCTCTATGTGCAGCATCAGCATTTCCTGAAGAAAACCAGCTCATGGGTCACAAGATCAAAACATTTGAGGAAAACAGCTGTTTTAAAAATAAAACCACACGTATGATTATAAATAACACCAATTGACAACTCAAAAAAACCAACAGATGCAACCAGCTCTCTCAAATTAGTCAAAAAGAAGCCAGGGAAAATATTTGTAGTAATTTATATCATTAAAAATAGTCACAAGTAAATGTAATAATGATCAAAGCAGTGAAGCAGAAATCGGAGGTATGAAATATACCGCTCAAAAAATGGTGTAGGAAAAACAGCATAATGAAGGCAATAAGAAAGATACAAAATCATTAATAAAATATACTACCAAATTACTATAAATGCTCAGAAGAGAAGAAAAAAGACCAAGAAACAGAAGATACGAAAGAAAACCTAATCACCATGGAAAATATAAATTAGTCTTACAGAGAGAAAAATGAAGTTGGAAAGAAGAAAATGTAAAAAATATATCATAGGAATACATTCCCAAGAGTTAAAACCAAATAAAATATTATTGTTTCTCTTTTGTTGTTATCATTATTTCATCTTACTTTAAAAAACCCAAGTGCCTGAAGAATGTCAAGGAAGAAATACAGAAAAAAATCCACTCAGAATATTATAGGGAAATTGAAGAATACATAATAACAAACAGAGGATGTAAAAACCTATATAAAGACAAGATTATGTACAGAGAAAAAAATAGAAAACAATGAATCAGTGTTCTAAAAATGTAGACAGAAAAGTATGTAAACCAATTTTATAACCAGCACAAATGGCATTCACAAACAGCGCAATGATAAAAACATTATTATAAATACAATATTTAAGGAAATTCATCAACCGAAAGACCTACATTTTAAAAAGTTTTGGATAAAGTACCTAAATAAGAGAAAATATTTAAAGGCTGTATTTCAAATGAATATGAAGTGAAATTTATCAGATACCTGGTAAAAGTGATTGTGTAGGGCTCGGCAGCGTGGCCTAGTGGCTAAGGTCCTCGCCTTGATCCCATATGGCCGCTGGTTCTAATCCCGGCAGCTCCACCTCCTCTCTATCTCTCCTCCTCTCAGTATATCTGACTTTGTAATAAAAATAAAATAAATCTTTAAAAAAAAAAAGTGATTGTGTACCAAAGAGGGAATGGGGGAACTAAAATCAAAATAAAGTGAAATACATAATCATGTCACTTAGAGTTGCAGTATACATAATATCAGCTTGATTGGGCTAGAAAACTAAAACTATGATGTGGAAAACATTAAGCAAGTGTTAAGGATAAATACTAATAATAAAAAAATAAACTCAAATGAGAGACAGGTGAGAATATACCAATAATTATAGTCAACATAAATAGATTAAATTATCCAGCTAAGTGTCAACAGATTAAGAATTATACACTTGTAAATAATTATAAATTTGTGTTGTATATTTTATTGAAATGGGAAATATAAGATATACATTACCTATAATAATTTGGCAATGAATGTAAATGCTTGGAAAAATACAAACAGCTTTCAAAAGATATCAAATAGAGCTATCTGAAATAGTAGTTTATAGTCTGAAAAGTCTTAATTACTGAAGAAATCAAAACAAAACCTTAAACGTATGTCAAAAGTAAACTCCCTGAACTACATAGTTTTATGAGGGAAAGTGTCATAATTTCAAGAAATATATCATGCAACATTTGTCCAAACTCTTCCAAATACTAACAGTAAAAGGAAATATGTGGCAATTCATCAAAACCAAAACTAAAGACTTTATGTTAGACTAAAATAATTGTTAGCAATTTAAATCCAAGAGAATTAATTCTTCAAAATCATGTTGGGTTTCAAACAAGTGTTATTATATTAAAAGAAGAAAGTGAGAAATCTGTGATTATTTCAAAAACTTCAGAAAAACTGCTTGATAAGATTAAATCTAAAAATAACGAAGCTCTTAGTTTCCTGGGAATAGAAGAGCTCTTCCTTAATTCAATAAATGATATGTCTGAAACTTCACAACTAAAATAATCCTAATTGAAAAAAAATGTTAAAATTACTCCAATTGAAGTAATTTCCTTTGGCATTCCATTTTGTAGTATTTGAAAGTCTAGACACAATAACAATATTTGAGAAAAGTGCTATGTTCACAGTATAAAGGCCACCTCTTCATGGACAATACAGTATAAAGGGAAGCATTTGCTACAAAATGTCACACATACCGTGACATCAAAGTCAAAAGCAGCGATCCCAAGAACAATTTTGTTGTGCTTCCCAGCCCATAAATCATGATGGATTAGCAAACGAGGAAGTGTGGGGAGGCTCACTGCTGTTGATTGTGATAACAACTGTAGAAGTTACAGCAAAACTTGATGGCCGTGCAAATTTTTAAACAAAACCTGTTTAACCAGAGTCATTTTTAAATTTAAAATAAACTGAACTGAATTTAACTGAGATTTATATGAAAATGATTCTACTCAGAAAACATGTGTCTCATAGCCTTGTGCTTTCTTCTTTGGAGCAAGTCATAATTTGACATATTTCTTTCTTATAAAAATTCTACCTGAAAACAAGTTTACTTCCAGGAAGTTTTCCTACCTATTCAGATGTA
This sequence comes from Ochotona princeps, assembly GCF_030435755.1. Classification (NCBI taxonomy): domain Eukaryota; kingdom Metazoa; phylum Chordata; class Mammalia; order Lagomorpha; family Ochotonidae; genus Ochotona; species Ochotona princeps. The sequence goes on along the minus strand of NC_080856.1, from coordinate 11,167,327 downwards.
GATATTCTGCTTTTATTTACTCTTAATCTTCTAGTCTGAGTGACTCATTTGAAAGATGCTGAATTCATTTTGTGAAATGGCTTGTGCTTCTCTACCTGATTCCACACAGAATTGCAAAACAGAATTTAGCACATATCTACATCTTTGATTGAAATCTATTTTTTAATTTCACTATATATTTAAAAAATAGGAAGAACCAAAGAGAAAAAATATTTTATCTTCTGGCTCAATCCCCGAATATTTTTAATAGCCCAGATTGGATCACATCAAAGCCAGGATCCAGCAAATCCATCAGATTGGTCTTCCAAAAGGATGCCAGGCAACCATGTACCTGCTGCCTCTGTGGGTGTGCATTAGCCGGAAGCTGGAAGTCCAAGTGCAGCCGAGACTTCAAAAGCTTCATCTGGGTCTCCCACGTGGGTTCAAGGGCCTAAGGACTCGGACTGTCTTTGTTTTTCCCAGCCCATTTGTAGGTAGCCTCACCAGAAGTGAAGCAACCAGAACTCAATTTGGTGTCCATGGGAGATGGCAGCATTGCAGGTGGCAGGATAACCCGTGAAGCCACAGCTCCAACACCCTGGCTGAAATTCTTGAGGATCATGGTTAAATTAAACGATTCTTACTGATAGTACAAGCAATAGTGAGAACTTCGTCCCACATATAAAGTGCCCTTTTTAAAAATGCCTGTTGTTCATGTGTCCAGATTACAATTAAGTCAGGAGGGAAGAACTATAAAACTTTCATTTCAATAGAATGCCTTGGAAACATATGTTAGGGAAGATTACAATTTCCCATAATTCTACATAGTTGAAATAAGTGTTAACCTATAACAAAATAAAATCTATGCACAAAATTATTGTCAAAATATCTAATACGCTGTGAAAAACGTGCATACATCTTTTATTCTCACTGGGCCAAATATAGTTAAGGACAGCCTAAGTAAACTGATGTAGGCTTTACATACTTTTCCCTACTGTTTTATAGCTCCATCTCTCATCACAGGCAACACCTGATGTGTCACCCTGCTACAATTCCCCCCATCCCTTTTCTTAAAGATGTATTTATTGATTTGAAAGTCAGTGTTACCAAGACAGAGGCGGAGAGAGATTCCCCATTTACTGATTCACTTCCAAGCAGTCACATAGGAGCTCTGAGCCAGACCAAAGCCAGGAGCTTCATTGAGTCTCCCAGGTGAGTGGAAGGGCCAACCTGTTGGGCCATCTTCTGCTGCTTTCTCAGGCCATTAGCAGGATTAGAAGTGGAGAGACCAAGACATTAGTGCCCTTGGGAGATGCCAGCCTCACAGACAGCAGCTTTATCCAGTATCCCAAAATGCTGGCCCAGTTTTCTTTCTTTCTTTTTTTAAAACCATTTTTGAGTTTAAATGATTTCATCTTGTCTCATTTCTAAATATCCTCAGGCCCAGGGACTAAATTACAGCCCCCCCCCCACTATCTCTTTATCACTCTTAATTAGTTCCCAGCTGTTCCTCCTCAGCCAACACATATATATTTTAACTACAGTTTCTTTCTGATCCCCACCCCAGCTCAAAAAACCTAAAATCAAAACATATTCCCATGTAACTCACAGGTAAATATTAAGTCCAAACTCAAGTGGCTGATTTTCAAAACCTCTTCATATGGCCCCTCTTGATCCACTTAACCAGGTGTCTCATCAATCTTAAGCTATGAATAGTTTCCTATCACCACATACGTAATTTGTACTATGCCCATGACGACTTCCTCCAACTGATTTCAGACGACAGTGAAAGAGTGTGGGAGAGACTATTTCTGACAGGAATCCATCAATGGGAAATTTTTAACTATAATAAGCTATAAACATTATCGTAGCATGTATTTCCTGGGTAGCTGAATATTTGTTGTACACGAGGCTTTAAACCAAAGATACTTCATAATAAAATATAATAAACGCTTTTTAATAAAACATAATAAAATGATTTATTATGAAATACTCAACTTCTTAGTACAACTCTGTAAGTTTAATATTTGTTATTTTAAATAGTAAGTGATTAGAACCCAAAGAAATAAATGAATTTTCTCCAAATCAAATGGTTTTATAAAGAGAAAGGGGCCTGATGTGGTAGCCTAGTGGCTAAATCCTTGCCTTGCTTCTTCCTGGGATCCCAAATGGGCTCTGGTTCCCATCCTGGCTGCTCCACCTCCCTTCCAGCTCCCTGCTCTTGTAGCCTGGCAAGGCAGTTGAGGATGGCCCAAAGCCTGGGGACGATGCACCTGCATGGAAGACCTGGAAGAAACTCCTGGCTCCTGGCTTTGGATTGGCTCAGCTCTAGCTGTTGCAGCTACTTAGGAAGTGAACCAGTGGGTAGAAGCTCTTTCTCTCTGTCTCTCCTCCTCTCTGTATATCTGACTTTCCAATAATAAGGAAGAAAATGAATACAAGACTAGGACTAAAAGAGAAACAGATTCTTCACTACCTACTCAGATGTGTAAAGACCTTTGCTTTTAATACTTTTAATTTAATGTGCTTTGAAAACCCAGAAGTCACTGGACTTGAAGTCACTGAACTGTGTTTTTCTCAATTTTACTCTTTCCTTTTGATACTTTATGCAACCCAAATGCATAAGGGCAAAGTGTTTCCATAATTATCAAATCCAAATTATGCTCTAAGTCTCAGTGTAAGAACTAAACTCTCAACTATACCTTCTTTGCATCAACCTGCATTATCTTCCTGTTCCTCAAAATGCTATAGAAATAATGCACTAAGCAGTAACTTTCTTTCTTAATTTAATTACATTTATTGTTTTATTACTTTACTCAGAAGGAGACAGTAGCATGATATACATTCACTATGTTCCCGAAAATGAATTACTCATGAAACCCTGAACATTTTCCAAATGTATGTACAAAATCTCCAATTTCATTCTAATACAGAAAAAGAAAGAAATCTTAGATATAATCACCTATTTCCAAATAATTAGTCAGTACAAAGTATCAAAAGAAAATTATAAAAAACTAATACTTTGTGCAACAAATAATACACTTATTGTGAATTTCAAGAGAAACAGAGGAAACTTTTGCAATTATCTGGATCCTCTATTTTGACTTTCTGTGAAGAAATTATTGTGATTCTAAAATCGAAATGTAAGCAAAAGACTTAGAATGAAGGCAGACATGAAAAGCAGACAAACTTCAGGTACAAAGAGAAGCTCTGTAGGGGAGTAGATGCTATTCAGTGTATGTGCAGTTGAAAAACTGGCATTTTGAAAGATTACTTTCTTTCCTTTTGGCTGTTTATTCATTTAGATGCAACCAACCAGATTTTTCCAGTTGTAGGGCACACACCATTGCATTTCTTCGAACTTTATTTTATTTGCTAAAGCAGAGCCACGGGATTTGACTGGCAAACACTGAGCAGAGAATCCTGCGGTGTTATTATTGTTATTATTTTTGTTCTGAGTGAATAAAAATAATGTGTTGGGCTGGAGTGGGAGATCCTTGTCCTTGGCAAGCTGGCTTATAACACGAACAGAAAAAACACAAAGCAGAGAATGACACTTCACAAATATTTTGTAATATACAATTCATATATGCACATGTGATCTCTTTAGTACAAAATGTATAAAAATAGTTTTAAAATGTCTAAAAATATATAAAAATTTAGTATGAACACTGTAGCAACTAGGGGAGACATCAACTTTTGATATGAAAAAAAAGGTCACAACGAAACATTAGTTTAACATTCGTTAACTAAATAGACCATCACTGGTTTCTTACTCTAGCCCAGAACAGTAAAGAAAAAAAATCTTACAAGTTAAAAAAATTCTCCTAAGTAAGTGAATTTGTCAGTAAAGTATTCTCTACACATTTTAAAGCTGAATTTCTACATACCTTATTTTATTGCCTGTAAGTCATAAAGTTTAAATTCAGCACGTAAGGCGATTTCATCTCCACACACTGAAACAATTCCAAAATGCAGTTGCTCACCAGTTTTAAGTTTGAAGGGTCTATAACTTGCACAATAGCAATGGTTTTCTCTTTCTCCTTCATCATTTTCTGTTCTTTCAACTTGCAAACAATCCTGGGAGACGTGTATAGAAACTTCTGCTCTCAGGTGAACTTTGGTTCTTCCTTGGACTTTCAGACTAATCTGGTCTAGATTGTGACTGACAAAAGCTTGCTCATGGATGTTAGGCAGTCCTTTTAAGTTCCAACCAAGCATGAGGGTTGTTAATATTTACTCAGTCCTCATCTCTGTGATGGTCTTGAACTATAACAGTTTACTTCGATTGCCAAATGCCACCAGCATTTACAGACATCTGATTGAAAAATACCCATGTGTGTTAAAAGAAATGAGTTACTGTGCACAATCTCATCTCTGAGAGGAAGGGATGGAACTGACATCAATAGGTGAACTGATAGAGACAGATCTAACCTCAGGGCTAAACAATCACTCTACGGGAGTCAGGCCAAGGATCACCACAGTCTCCGGTCCCTTCAAGTCCCAGATTCTACAGTTCTATGCCTCTCCAGTCAACTGACACAATGGAGGGGGTGGGATTGTTGTCTTCGGTTTCATTCCGTGCAGCATTCAAGTCCCAACTCTATTGTTCCCTGTTATCGAACTTTTCTCCATGCCTCATTCCTCATTTGTAAAGTGATAATAACAAACTCGATCTTACAGGTTGGCTGCAAGATAAAATGTAGTTTCTTCACAAAATCGTTATTCAAAATCTGTATCATATAGTAATTGCCCAAAGTGTTTTGGCTATTATGGTCACTAGCATTTCCTTGTTATTGCTGCATTTTTCCCAAGAAAATTATCACAGGGTCTGGGGCCAATGCTATCGCATAGCAGGTAAAGCTTCCACTTTTAGTGTAAGCGTCCCTGGTTGGAGTCTCAGCTGTTTCACTTCAGCTCCCTGCTTAACAGTCTGGGGAAGCAGCATTGGGTAGCACAAATCCTGATGCTCCTGCACCTACATGGCAGACTTAGAAAAAGCTTCTGTCTTCCGCCCTTCAAACAATCCAGGCCTGGCCACTGTGACCACTGGAGAGTGAACCATCAGATGGATGATATTTCTCTGTCTCTCCTTCTATCTCTCTGTAACTTTGCATTTCAAATCTATCAAAAAAAATTTTTTAAATGCCCATGGTTGAAATTATGGCATAAGTGAATATTTGTGGGTGAATTTTAGAGTAACTTATTTAATATGCATTTTCTGAGCACCTGTCTTGGCACAGGCACTGTGATGGATACTAAGAATCAAAAAGTATACAGGCTCCAGTTCTAGGCTTCAGAAACACAGCAATGTTAGAAACAGAGAGACTACAGTCTTAAGATGAGTGCACATAACACATGGATAAATAAAATAGCAAATTTGATAAATTGTGTTAGTCCATTCATCAGCGTGAGAAAAGGTAGGAATTAAGGTTTGCCATGTTGAATCATGGCTAGGGTAATTACAAAAGGCTTCTCTGAGAAGATGATATTGACTGAAGATCTGAAACCTGAAGAGGCAGCCATACGAAAATTTGACATAGAAGTATTTTAAGCAGCCATCGGAAAATGAGGTTCAAACGTTTGAAGATGATGCTTTGATTTCCATGTTCAGGAAGCAGGAAGCTGGCTGCAGAGTCTAGATCAAAGGGGGAAATGCTGATCACATCTTTATCCCAAGTATTTTATGAAATTAACAGGTTGGGGAAAACAGGAGCTGATCATTGCTTCAGGAAGAGCCGGCGTAAGGGAGCAGGAACTTGTAGGGAAGCTAAGTCAGATCTTGTGGGTTTTGTGCAGGTTGGCGATGTCTTGCCCTGAGCAAGTGTTTTCTGGGAGAACATGTTAATAAGAGGGATTCTACAAGACTTGGAAGCTTCTCAGAGGACTTAGTTACACATATGGGTGTGGGAATCAAAGGCACAATAAAAGTAAAAGATTCCAGATCAACACAGAACGGATTTTGGTGGCAAAGCAAATGTTTCTGTTCAGGCATGTTAAGCTTGAAATGTCTGTTTGAAGCTCACAGGATACCAGGCAAGCAGTAAGTTATGAGTCTGACACATGAGGGAAATGTCTAGACTGGAGTTGAATTGAGACAACTTGTAGAGGGTGTTTAGAAATATGAGAATATGGCCAAGAATTGAGCCTTGGGAAATATGTACACAGACTTCAGATGTCAGAGGAGAAAGAAAGAGTACCCAGAGAATATGGTGGCAACTATTCCAAGACAGTAACTCAAGGGAAAGGAAGTGTTAACATCCATGTCAAATGCCACTAAGAAAACAGATCAAATGCCAATGGAGAAATTACTATTGGCTTTACAATAGTTGGCTTTTAAAATTCTGAGAACAGTTTCTAGAGAATAGACTGAGGGGAGAAAGTAGAAACAGGAATAAAATGAGTGTAATAAAGTTTCTTACATAGGAAGTCACTCAATCGCATGGAACTCAGAAGAATGAGCTCAAAGGAAACTGTTTGGCTTAGTTCAATAGATATTATTAAAAAATATGATAAAGATGGTATTTATAATTCAGTGGATCCCAACATCATCATAGGAGGGAAGAGGAGATACTTACAGGGGTCCTTAGATGTGTAAGTTGTGGGGCTGACTTGAGATTCCGAGGTGGGAGAATTAAACTATTACAATAAAAGGGATGACAGAAAAATCAAGAGAAATGAATGCAGTGATTTAACGGAATGCTGATGTAAAGCTAATGAGGAATTTATAGTCTAATTGCAATTCTTTATCTCTGGACTCTATCTACAATAAAGCTTCTGAAAAAGTGGAGGATATAGAACTTTGGTTATTTAATGAGAAAGAGATAGTAATAAACAGCTGTGTGAGTTCATGGAAATTTTGCCAAGGAGTTACTGTGGTACTTTCTGACTACTGTAAGCAATGTGGTAAAATTACAGCCCCTTATCTTCTCAGGTTAGCTGTGACATAATCTACCCTAGGAGGCATGTGATATCTCAAGCAGTTGGTTGAGTCGCTCCATGTGGGAGACCTGCACTGAGTTCCAGGAACCTATCTGACCTGGATCAGTCCTGACTGTACATGGGATTTGGAGAATAAACCAGCCAATGATCTCTCTCTCTCTCTCTCTCTCCACCCCCTGGCTCTCTCTTTTCTGGGGTTGCAATGCCTTACTATACTCATCCATTGGTCTACATTTGGATATAAGAATCAAAAACTTATGTTCATAATTTGTTCATAACATAATGGAGGTAAACTCATGAAAAATAATTCCCAGGGACATAGAAGCTGCTTTTAAAAAAAAATGCATGTGACCCAGGCACGAAAGCCTACTGGCTAAAGACCTCACTTTGCATGCACTGAGATCCTATATGGTCATGAGCTCATATCCCAGGTGCTCCACTTCCCTTCCAGCTTCATGCTTGGGACTAGAGAAATCACTGGAGGATGGAACAAAGCCTTGGCACCCTGCACCCACATGGGAGGCCTGGAAGAAGTTACTGGCAACTGACTTTGGATTAGTTCAGCTCCAGCCATTGCAACCACTGGGGAGGAAACCAGTGGATAGAAGATCTTTATGTCTTTCCTTTTCTCTATAAATGTGACTTTCCAATAAAAATAAATAAATCTTTAAAAATACATTTCTCTTTGATGGATTAAAAAAATTTCCTAGCATCAATCAGTGACTTGTCCCCTATTCAAAAGGGCAGTACAAAGCCATTCTTAAAACAGTTTCTAGCAAAGCAAATGGACCCAGCAAAACTAGCTTATGTTTAACAGAAACTTCCTCTTCTGGTGAAAGAGTAGTGTTTGGGAAAAAAAAAAAAAAAAAAACGGAGAGACAAGAGCTGGGCTGTTAGTTTATGCATAGCTTGGAATAAGCTGAGAGGATTAGCCCAACAACTGAGAAGAAAGCCGGCCCAGAAACTTATGAAGGGAGGCCCACATGCAGTATTACTTAGGGATTTTTAGATGACTTGGATCAATACATCCCTTTGATGCACAAGCTTTATACATTAAGTTCCACCATATTCCACCAAAGGTTCAGTGGCTAATACATGCATGAAAAACATTTCCTGAGTCTAACAAGTCTTTGTTTTGCCTACATGAACCACTGAAGTCCCTCAAATATTCCTACCTCTAAACCGTTAGCTGTCTTTCACAAGCCTTGTTCTTTCTCCATCTCTCTCCCTCTCTCACTCTTTGTGTTTTCATTTCTGCTTTTTGCCTTATGTTTTTCTGCTACTACTTTTCTGCTTTCATATCTGTCTTAAAATCTTGGTTTTATTTTCTGCAACTTAAAAATCATCTCTTTCTTTTTTGGCTCTTGTTTATTTTTACTAATTTTAGTTTTTCTGTATATACAGGGGCTTGTCAAACTTTATTCTAAATTTTTGTCAAGAAAAGTATTAAAAGGAGACACTACTATAATTTTTGGTTTCTTTTTTTCTGTTTCTGTTTTTGTTTCTATTAGAAGAAAGATATACAGAAAGAAAGAGATACATAGAGAAAGATCTTCCCTCCATTGGTTCACTTCGCAAGTGGCTGCATCAGCCAAAGTTACGAGACAATAACTTCTTCTAGGTTTCCCACACAGGTGTAGGGTTCCAAGGCCTTGAGCCATTCTTGACTGCTTTTCCAGGCCATAGGCAGGGAGTTGGATGGGAAGTGGAGCAGCTTGGATACAAATCGGCTCCATATGGGATCCCGGTGGATGCAAGGTAAGGATTTAGCCACTAGACCATTGCATCAGGCCAACACCGCTACAGTTTCAATGGTTTGTGACTATTTTAAGATGTACTGTCTATTAATCAAAGGTATCATTTCATTAATAGAAGAGAATCTTTTTCTACGGCATTTACCCTAATACTCACCTCTGCGTGTTTCTCTTCATTCAATTTCCAAAGAAAATCTCTGACTAAAATCAAAATACGCAAATGTAATTCAGTAATAGATAAATTAACTGCACCAGAGATCAGTCTTCTTATGATACAGAAATAAATGTCAAAGCGCAGGTTGAACTGATTTATACCTGGAGTATAAGACCAGTATCTACAGGCTCCTCTGATGCATCTGGGACACGTTCAATGTGAGGTGTCATTGAAGTGTCATCTCTTGACAAAAGAATTGTGTCTCACTCATCCAAGCTTCAGAGATAAAGCAAGTAGAGTTTATGCTTTTTGAACAATAAACACTCAACAAATACCTGATCAACTGAACTGTGCAGTTTTGCTAAACCAGCGATTATCACTGACCGATCAACAGCAGATAGTTCTTTACATAAAAACAGAATGCTCATCAGAATTCATCTTTCTGAAAGTACGTTCTGTGTATCAAAAGTAAATTCTCAAAGTTGCCATTACTAATTTTTTCCTGAGTAAGCCATTGTACTTTCTCCAGAAAGCAAGTAAACGTATTTCACAAGCAATGTTTCAATGTGTAATTTCAGTGGGATAAGTGCAGTACACAGGGAGAGAAGACTGCAGGAGATTAACATCACCTTCTCAAATCCAGATGTTGAACACTAGTTAAGGGAAGAATACCCTCATACTGGAAAATTAGACAGGGAGAAATCAGCATTAATAACCTGCTCATTGAGAGCACTGATCCGTTTTTATGTACCTTTGCTGCTTGAAATTGGAAAAGAGAAAAGATAGACTTGTCAATCCACCCTGAGAAAAACAGAAAAGGCTGTAACAAACTCCAGATTTTAAACCTTATCTGGACATTACCCAGTAATGTTTAGTAACATTATGTATGGAGGCTTTGCCTACCAAGGTAAAGGAGAGAAGAGATATTTCTCTCGTCAGAAAGTCTGTTTGAAAAAGTGTAGATAAAAGAAGGATGTTTTCACCAATTTTTTCTTCACCCAGCCCAACACAGGTTATAGGCACAATACCATGCATTGAGTAACAGTTCAATTACAATTCTTCAGACTATTTTTCTTGTCTTTTCTAGAAGACCCTGAACCATACACAAACCGATAGTCTTCAAAATGTACGGAAACTGCTTACACATCCTTAAGATAAGATTTTTGCATGATCAGTAAAAGAGCAGTGAGAAGGCAACAATAATCAAACACAAGATAAGCTACGCCCCTTCCTTGAATATCATTCCAGGAATTTGTACTGATTTCAACACAGTAGTCTCTCCGCAAGCTATAAAGCTGGCTGAGGCCCATTTTGCCTTGTCTTACTTCACTGTTATTAACTTAGAAATAAATTTGTACTTTTCATTATTGTTGCATGTTTCTTTTTCCAACAAAAAAATGTAGACTCAGAACCCTACAGCATTGTTATGACAAAATGATCAAAACTGTAGTTATGGTCTTATGAAAGTTCTTGATTACATGCTGTACCTCTGACAGGAAATCTCAAGAAAGAAGACCTCACAGAAAATTATATAGCAGATTAAGTATATATGTAAAACTATTTACTGTAATACATAGTCACATTATACATAATGCATATTATATTATATACAATATATAATATATTACATAATATGCATACATACATAAATACACACAAGCACCTTAGGTTTAGAAAGACGGATCATAGATACATAGCCAATCTGAAAGAGAAACTGTAGTAGTCTTTAAGTTTTTAAACAATATTGAGGTTATATGTATAGTGAACCCCAGAATATTTTAAAACTGAAAATGAATTGATTCTGACACACTTTGTTACTTTGCCTTGTGTTTGTTCCAAGGGCTGAACAGGGCCAGCTGAGTACGGTACCCTTGGCTTGGAAGTTAATATCTGCATCTGTGGGAGGACCACCATGAAGTACCTCAAACCAGAGCTGATGTCGTCCTACAACTGCATGCTTCTTTTGAAGCTTTAGATGGCGTCTGATAAGCAGGCAGATATCTAAACATCAATAGTAAAATTTCATGTGACTAGTCCACAAGAGTGTGCATCAAATGGAAAAGTATTGTTCCACATTATTGCACCTTCTCTCATGGCTGGCAACAAAAACCACACCAGTAGTCACAGACACCTTAAGCAGTAACAATAACAAGCATATTCCTAGTGCACAGATGTGAAGGGCACTGCTCTAAAAGTCAAAACAACCCTGTGATGCAGGTGTCTTGTTAGTTTCCACTTTACAGATGAGGAACTGGAAAAAAAGGAAATGCAACAGTTTGTCCAAGATCATAGTTTTAGTGACCACCAGGGGTAAAATTGAAATCCTGGAAAAGTTTGGCCATGTGATCCTAACCTCAATCAGCACTCCAGTTTCTCTCTCAAGTCCTTTCTAAAACAGCCTTCTTTCTATTCTGTATGCTTTTTGGGTAATATTAAAAAAAAATCAGGGTTCTCTCTATGTGTGTTGCTCTCTCTCCCTCTCTGTTTTTCTCTATTTCTTTCTCTTCACTCTAGATCATGCTCTAGTTTTCTTATATATATAAAAGAGATTATTTTTATAGTATTATATAAAATATGATTTTATATATGTAAGTATTATATTAAAACATGTTTTGTACAATACTGTAATTACTAAATTTCCCTTACATTTGCAGAAATAATTAGTGAACTGGCAGATGTGAAAAAGAGTCTATTACTTTAAAACAAAAAAGTCTATTACTTTGTAAGGAAGACATCTGGAAATGAGTTAACCAACCATGCAGATGCTATTACTAAAATAGTCCCACAGTAACATACTTTGAGACCAGAACATTATTCATATACTAACACAACATATATTTACTACACAATATTTACTGTGAGACCTTGCACCTAACTGAAGAATCCAGAGCCAATAGCATTAAAGGCCTGCCTTTACAGGTTCAAATTCTTGATTTAGAAGAAAGAATAGCAGAGGAATTGAGAAATTAAAGCAGGTCATAGCTAAGGCTCTATGAGAATGCCTGCTATCCAGAGTGGTTAGGGAAAGATTTCCTGATATATAATACTCCAGGAGAACATAGAGCAGGATAGTTCCAAGACAAGGAGCAAGAAATGGAAGCCCTGTAGTAAGACCACGCTGACCATTGGAGAAGACAGAGAACGGGGCTGAAGGGAACTGAGCGGAGTGAGCAAGACTAAGGAAATCGTGAGAACTGACTTTTTGTTAACCCCTCTGAGAAAAATCTCAATTGCAATAGGCTTATCTGTTTCCTTCACCACATATATGCAGTATAACCCATCAATACTACCACTTGGTTGGTTTTGTTTTCTAAACATTATTTACTTGAAAGGGATGGAGGGATGGAGGAAGGGGAGGAGAAAGGGAGGGAAGGAGAGAGAGAGAGAGAGAGAGAGAGAGAGAGAGAGAGAGAGAGAGAAATACTAATTTTTGACTTGTTATTTCCCTAATTCCCACAATGACAGAATTGGACTTGGTGAAACTTGGTAGCTGGGAACTCAAACCAGGTCTCCCACAGGGGTAGGCAGAAATCCAATCACTTGAGCCACCACTTGCTGCCTCCCACATTAACAGGAAGCTGGATTTAGAGCTGAAAACCAGGTATTCTAAATTTGGGCACAGATGTCTTAACCTGAGTTTTAACCACTAGGGTAAACACTCACCTCTGTTTATTCTCCTTACCACCAGGTCTCCTGATTCTGGTTATCATCAAGTTCTGTGTAATATATACTCACTTGTTCACGTGGTACTAGTCTTCACATAAAATCTTTTTAACTCAACTGGCCATGAAGTGACATAGCTTTGATGGTGACACTTTTATATGCATAAACATACTGAGAGTCACCTGCCAAATGTCACCCTTTCCCTTCTTCACTAAAGAGCATTGCTTCTGTTTGGTGCAGCAATGTGCCCAGAGAAAGACAAACTTTCTCATAACTCCCAATCATCATGGCTATTGGGCAGTGTTTACTAATAAACCATAAACCTTAGTTGTAGATTTCTATGAACCCAGTGGCAGGAGACTGGGACCAGTATCAGGGCCAGTACTGCACCCTAAGCACTCCAAAGTGTTCCATGTGAGTCGTAACCCCAAATGCTTGCCATTGCCAGGTTCTCCCGAATTCCAAAGAACAAATACTGAACCCAAAGGTACCCCCACACACACACACAAAAAAAACCTGTGTTAACTATGATTTCTGTGGTTTTCTTTAAATTGATCAAATGTTCCCTGATGTCACAGGAAAACGTTTCAAAGAGAAAGAAACAACAAAGATAGCAACATCCATCATTTCTAAAGTTCCCACTCTACCCTCCTGTTTGGGAATGTTAAAATGCAAGCGCTCAAAGTTTCAAGATGTAAAAGTGTAAATGAGAGATACTTTCTCAGCCTTTTTGGCTAAGTTCAAATACAGAAATGTAGATGAAACTGGTCAAAGGCTCATATCACACAGAAATACACTATTCTTTGTCACTATGGCACACTCTGGCTTCATACATGAACTGCTATTGCTGATCAAAGAATGCTAGGAAATTGAAGCAGCACAGGTTGTATCTTGCGTAGGTAGACTGACCTCGGTGAATGATGTGGCATGTGGAAATGTGTACTTAAGTCAAATTCCAAGAAAACACATACTAATACAAGTTATCACCGATTGAATAAACTACGACTGAATGGGTATTAATGGCTGAAAGAGAATTTTGTATACATACATTAAAGTATAATAGTTAAACTAGAAACATTTTGTCTTCATTCTGGTTCACATTGTCTCAGAAGATCACATTGCATCTCAAGCTCTTCAACTGCTCCTGGCCTTGTGACCGTCTCATGAGACCTCCTGAAGAAACACCAAAATCCAAACATTTCCTTCACTGTACAAACCTACTGTGAAATCAAGGTAAGGTGTGCTTCTAAGGAACCAAAGAGTGTATTAAGGAAAACCCAGAAGACGGGTAAGCATTGGCTGCTTACCCATTCAATTTTCAGAAAGCAAATTTTATAAGATAGATAATAAGATCATTTTCTAGGTTTTGCTGAGGATGTACTGAAATATTTATATCCCCAGGGATGCATTTTTTCCCTTAAAAATCAATCTCCCAGAAAGGGAAATGAACTTTGAAAGAGGTGATAGTAAGATAAATTGTATTGGGCATGCTTCTAATATTTACTGTTCAAATGATTTTCATTCTATATATATTTTTGTGATTTTGTAGAGTGAATAGAGAATTTGGTTCTATATTCCTTATTTTTTAAAGTTCTTTATATATCCACTACTGAAAATATTAAGTAAACATATGTAGACACTTATATTTACCTTTAGATTTCAACAAGTCCTTTTTGTCAGTCGTTTTATATTTTATTAAACAATCTAGCATATCCTTATTCTTCTCTCTTATCCAGGTTAACATAAAACTCGTAAAAATGAAGTTTTCCTCCATACTTTGGAATTCAAGTGATGGGAATTTGAATATTAATCCCTAGAAGAGGCTATTGATTTCATGGCTAAAAAGTACAGACCTGAGGCCCAGCACAATGACTCAGTTGCTAAATCCTCCCATTGTAAGTACCTGGATCCCACATGGGAAACAGCTAATGACCTGGCTGCTCTACTTCCCTTCCAGTTCCCTGCTTGTAGCCTGGGAAAGTGGTTGAGGATGGCCCAAAGCCTTTAGACTCTGCACCCATGTGGGAGACCTGGAAGAAGCTCTCAGCTCCTGTCTGGATTGGCTCAGCTCTGGCTATTGCCACCACCTGAGGCATGAACCAGAAGATGAAAGCTCTTTCTCTCCATCTCTCCTTTTCTTTGTAAATCTGTCTTTCCAATAAAAATAAATGTATCTTTAAGAAAAATAATACAGAACTTCAGTACTAATGCTCCAGAATTTACTTTGAGAGATTAAGCCTGAGAGGTAATAGAACCGTTACGTAACCTAACAAATCAACTGGAAAGAAAAAAGAGAGAAAAAAAAAATAAAACAGAAGAAAGGGAAAGAAAGCTCAACTACAACTTAGTTTTCCCGCATTGAGATAGTGTAAGAAGTTTTATTCCCAGCTATATTTATTCTTTGGTATTGGTTGAAGGTTCATTTAGAGCAAGACACAATAAATGCAAAACTCCATGAAAGTGAACACTCTACTTTTGCACTCTCAACTCCTCATCACATTTTCAAAACCTGAAGCTATGCCTTCCTAAGCAGCCATGAGACATACATGCCATTCTGCATAGCTGTCTTCTTTCCCAAGAGTCAGCAGCCTGGCAAGGGGGTTTCCCGGGAGTCCCGCATCACAGTCTGGAATAGAGCATCCGTGCTGCCCCAGCAGAGCACTGCTTGATGCTGCCGGGTGGGGCCGTTTCACAATCTGGTGATGATCAAAGGGTGTGAAAGGTTTGACTGGCTGTCTCTGGGCTTTGGGTGACTGAGGCCTTGTTGGACTTTCCAGGTGTGCTGAGGCCTAAAAATGGAAGCAAACACAACACGGAACATCAATCAAATAAATGAGTGATCTCCTCCACACAGGAATTACGACAGCAAACATTGAAACATTGATTTTATTCCAGATCCATGGCTTATTCTTCAGTTGTAAGTAACAAGCCATTTTAATGAACTTTGACTTTCAAAACATAATTTAAGTTTTTCCAAAATAATTTAAATGCTAACCAAATTTTTAGGTAAATAGCCCTAAATAATATGAATCATATGTAGTACATCATAATATATATTATATCTTCTCTTTAAGATGATACAAAAGAAGCGTAAACAAATCAGAGAAAAACACTGGTGATTCATAAGATTGTTATTGAATCCAATTCCTTGGATTTCTTTATATTATACATAAATAGTCTGTGGAATACAAATATAATCAAACTTATATTAAGAAAACATTTTAGTTACCCATGAAAAAAGAAACTAGAATTTATGAACTAAATATGGACCACGGGTGGTAAAAATCTATATTTTACGCAGGGTCTAGATATATTTTATGCAAATCTTATTTTTAAAAACGTTTCCCTATTTCTACTTTATGATAGCAATAAATTAGTAAATTTATCTTTACAAATCAGCAAAGAAATGCTCAAGAAAAATCTAATGATTGCCAAGCAACAACTAATTAATAATGATCTAGTCTTTTGAAGCCCTTTTTCAAAAGAGACTTAACTTTGCAGTATCTTCATTCTGGCTGCCATGGTCAATCCTACATCATCTTTCATGAAAGGACAATTTTCGGCATCTCAAGCTTTCCTTTAAAAGTCTAGGATGTAGGATTGCCTGCCAGTTGCCTGCATATTTACTATGCTTTGCTATGGCTTCTAATATATTTTCCTCAAGTGGCCTATCTACCTTTTTAATATTTCCCTCATGTTAAACAATAGTAGAGATTGCTGTACAGTGCTTATTTTTCCTTTTATTTCAGTTACACAAACTACTCTTTAAATCCCTTAGCATGCATTAGCCCAGATAAATAGCCTTCGCAAAGTATTTTGCATTTAAATTAGCTGGTTTGGGATACAATATTGTAGTAGTTACTTTAGTTTAATTCTGTTATGCTGACATTTTTAGCATTATTTTAATTGTACTACCATAAAATAATTTTTCGGTCATATAAAAAAGATTAAGATTGGCAATAAAGGTTATACATATTACTAATTATATTGCTATGAGCTTTAAAACTGTAAAATAACATTTTATTAAAATGCCAGCAGTGAAATTTCTGGGGTAGCTACTTAGAGTATCCTACAGTTTTAAGTTAATCCTTCTTAATCTGCATACATTTACAAGGTATTCATTAGAGAACACACTTTCAGTTTCACACATCTGAAGAACATTGTACACCTACAAATGAAAAAAAAATCTCTTGCTCCAGCAGAACAATGTTGAGTCATTTATAATATTCATTGACTAGTTTTTCAGTATTCATCGACTGGCTCTAAAATCTTTTATTGGAGTTCTTCCTGTTGTTTCAGTATAACCAGAGTACAAAAGAAATTCTAGAATTTACAAGCTATTGGGCAGTATTAGTATCAATGACAACAATAACAATAATGGTAATAATAAATACAACCAACAGATACCAAACACTGAGCTAAGATTCCGCAAACATGATTTCATTTGTTCCTTTTTAAAACCCTAGGAGACAGGTATCACTAGTGTTGGTTACAAGAATAAACCCTGCAATAAACTATAGACGTTGAGTACTGTGAGCAGCGATGTGAGCCTGTCAATTGTAACAAATGCGCCACGTTGGAGGGAATATTAACAATAGGGCAGGTTATTCAGGTGTAGGCATAGGGAAATTGCTGTACTTTCTGCTCAATTTTATTGTGAAATATAAACTGCTCTATAAACAAAGCCTATATATTACATTACATATATGTAAAAGTAGTGCTTGGATCCATCTGTAAGTGAATCTGGGGCCAGATGCCCAATGATCAGACAAAATAACAGAAAATTCAGCGTCCCCAAAACTCCTGCACATGAAATGAACTGAAGAAAAGAGTTGTTCTGGAAAGAAAATCATCATTTCTAAGTTGCAGAAAACAAAACTGCTGAGGAATTTCAATGACAAACACAAAATACATGTATTCAAAGGTGTTTGCTTTTTTGTCTGTGTGTTTGGGGTCGGGGGACTCTTCTTTCTGCCTCTGTTTTTAGATTAAAACTGATACAGAAATTCTGACTACTGAGAGAACTGACGGGGATCCATGAGAAAACAGCTTAAGGCCATAGAAAGAAGTAAGATGGTGTTGCTGGATAATAACAGTTGATAAAGTGCTACAAGTTGACTTTAGGGTGTATGATATCTAATCTAAAATTCCAGAGAGCACAATCAATCTTGGAAGGATTCAGCTCTGCAAATTGCTGAGGATTTGGTTAGAAATTAATTAAGAGTAACCAGATGTTATTGAGTTAAGGGCCATATTTGCATCTGGATTTAAACTTCCTGGTAGGTAGAATGCTGGAATAACAAGAACCAGCCAAACAGCATTGGCTGCCAGGGCCATGACCCCACCTGGAGACATACTGATGGTGCTTTCCAAATGACTCTCCAAAAAACTTGATTACATTCCCCCAATTTATGTTACAGTTCTTACATTGATTTCAGTCCCTACATACTGGATAACTGAAGAGAAATAAACAGAATATACTGTTCAAGGAAGGAAGGAAGGAAGGAAGGAAGGAAGGAAGGAAGGAAGGAAGGAAGGAAGAAAGAAAGAAAGAAAGAAAGAAAGAAAGAAAGAAAGAAAGAAAGAAAGAAAGAAGGAAAGAAAGAAAAGAAGAGGAAAGACAAGAAAGAGCAGTCAAACCAAGATCCTCCCAGGGACTCCACCAGTCCCAGGATTACCTATTCTGACTGTGTCACATCCCCTTAAATATCACTTACATCAGGTAATGCATTTAAATGTCACTCATTTACTCAGGCTTATATTTATGTTAATCTCTTATAAAAAAAGTTGTTTTTTTAAACAAAGCATAAGGCAATGGTTAAAACACTTAGCTAATTCTTTTACCATTCACTCAGCAAACATTTAAACGAGAGTTTGCTCTTTGTTAAAGCCACTCTCCATGGAACACTGACCTTCCTGCCACCGCACATTTGGAGACCATTTATCTATACTGAGGGCAAAAAGCTTGGGAGTTGATGATTCAACCTCTGGTGCTCATCTTTCAAAATCCAAAACTAAGAACCAATGGCAAATGCCACACAGCAATTATGTCAATAACAAAATATTTCATCACCTTTCAAGTCACCAATGACATGAATCAAGCAAACATGGGATTCTGCCCAGCAAGCCTGTTGAACCATTAACAAGAATGGAAGCAGTAATATCTTTGTTTGGAAAGATATTTATTCTAATTACATTGCTTGATGATAGTAAATAAAAACATACACAGCATCACCAAACACACACACACACACACACACACACACACTCTCAGCAAAAAGCAGGGAAATCCCATTCCATGTACTGTGACAGACAGTATTTAAGTTTGTTAATTTTATACTTAGACTGAATTTAATAAATGAAGTGAAAAAGTTTGGACTTCACAAGTGAATAATCGGTAACTATTCATTATGTTCCCTGTATCAGAGGTATATAAGAGGAAATCTATTTTGGGGGCCTTATGAATCTACTATCTCCTAGGTACCAACTCATAAAAGCCACATGACATTTGTTAATGTTCTGCAGTAAAGATTAATAACTCATTTCTTCAAATCTTACTTTCCTCACAGCAGTCTGTGGATAGGATATATCCATAAATCTCATCTTGACTAAACCTAAAATTATACCATCGTACTTGTCTGATTGAGATGTAACTACTGAGCTAAAGTAGTGCCCAGTTCATCAAAAGTTTTACTTAGGCTACTGAATAACTGTCAGCATATTTCAGCCGAGTGTTATATAATCCAAAGCAATTTGATGGATAATAATATAAAATGTGATTGTAACATAATCCTTCAGTCCCAATCATTTTCATTTGGATAATACAGTGGTGTGTCTCTGAAAAGAGAATCATACTTAAAAGATTTTCAAAAGATGTGAATATTACTAAGAAGAATTTTTTAAATTCAATAGTGTTCCCGCAGAAAAACTCTGGCACTTGATGAAGCCTTGTATTTGGACTAAGAAATCTAGGCATCCCATAAAATTGTATCTAGCTCCCCTCACAATCTGCTGATTTATTTTATTTCATTAGTTTCTCAGTAAAGTAATCATTTTGCATACTTAAAGAGAATACATAGCAGCACTATCTCTGATCTGCAAAGTCTGATTTAAAAAATAAATAAATAAAAGATTTATTTCTTTTACTTGCAAAGTGAGAGATACAGGCAGAGAAGAAGAGCCGATGAAGCTTTCCAACCACTGATCAACTCTCCTGGTGCCCACAATGGCCAGGGCTGAGCTGATCAACGCTGGGATCCAGGAACATCTTCCAGGTCTCCTACATGGGTGCAGGGACCCATGGACTTGGGCCATCCTCTGCTGCTTTCTTATGTC